>NC_091122.1:43261789-43269289 GCF_040183065.1 Periplaneta americana | reverse complement strand
CTTCATGTAAAATGAATGTGACCACTGCGTCCGATCCATTGTTCGGGAAATATTAGATTTAGACGATGTGCCACCTGACGGCTGTAATGTGTATGTCTTAAGTTCTTGTAATGCTTTCTTTCAACCAATAAATGTAGACTAAACAGTAAGGTATTTGTCTCTCACAAATTTTGTAATAGCTGTATCTGTACACCCATGTAAAATTAGACAAAAGTTTATATGATCATTTTATTGGAAATAGTCCATACTACCACTTCATAAAATAAAATATTTACTGTTCCTCACTATTTCTCTTGAAACATCCTATACTTATGAGGACGTAAAGAAATACAAAAACGGAATAGAGAATAGAGAGAAAGAAAAGCGAGGAGATCAAGTGCAAAATAAATAAAATTTACAAAAGGAAAGAAATACGTAAAGAAGCGAAGGGGACGAAGTAACAGAACCACTTGCACCTACAACGATGCCGACGTGAATTATTAAAATTCCAAGGGTTGGAAGACGGGAAACAAAGCCTCGAAGGGAACTCTAATCCAAAAGACTTAGAGCGTTGATGCACTGCACGGCACATATGGAGCTCTATTAGAGAAACCTTCTACCTTGTTCCTTACGGGAATAAGGCGTCGGGACCACGGGCAGAATTAGAAAGGAACGAAAACCAGAAGGGCTGTTCTCTTGTCTAGACTCTTTTCCTTCTTTCAAAGGATTAAAACATAGTGGGGCCGCTGGAGAGCGTTTCCAGGCTCAGATTTTAATAGTTTCTAATTGGATTTGCGTGGAGTTTAC
Source organism: Periplaneta americana (assembly GCF_040183065.1). NCBI lineage: Eukaryota > Metazoa > Arthropoda > Insecta > Blattodea > Blattidae > Periplaneta > Periplaneta americana. Next base: position 43,268,503 of record NC_091122.1, on the reverse strand, counting down.
CCATGTTATGGAGAAAAACCAGCTTAATGACTCAGAGGGGATGCTGCATGCTTCAGCGTCGCAGGTCGAATCCCGTGGAGGTCGCTAAAAGTTTTCCAGTTATTTTTATTCTCTTTTTCTTCTTCCTACTTCTTCTATTCCAGGAGGCCAGGTAGCTCAGTTGGTAGAGCAGCTGGCTACGGGCTGGAAGGTCCGGGGTTCGATCCCAGGTGATAACAGGATTTTTTCTCGTTACCAAACTTTCAGAATGGCCCCGAGGTTCACTCAGCTTCCTATAAAATTGAGTACCGGGTCTTTCCCGGGGGTAAAAGGCGGTCAGAGCGTGGTGCCGACCACACCACCTCATTCTAGTGCCGAGGTCATGGAAAGCATGGGCTCTACCTCCATGCCTCCCCCAAATGCCTTCATGGCATGTTATGGGGATACCTTTACCTTTTACCTTTTTTACTTCTTCTATTCCTGCTCCTACCCTCTCTTCTGTAGTTATTCTTGTTGTTATTTTTCTTTTGATACAGAACTATTGTAAATCTTTTTCCACACTAGGTAATGGGTTAGCTGCTGGTATCTTAGAAATTAACCGTCACATGAAAATGCTACCTCCTCTTTTATTCTCATTGCTCCCTTTGTTCTCCTTAAATTCCACTTGTCCTTGTATTCCCCTTATTCTCCTTAGCTTCCCCTTGTTTTTCATGCGTTTCCTTTTTCTCTTGTGTTCGCTTTATTCTCCTTGTTTTCCATTTATTCTCTTTATATTCCTCTTATTACACGTCCTCGCATTCCCCTTGTTCTCCTTGTATCCCTTTATTCTCCTTATATTTTCTTTGTTATACGTACTTTCATTTCCCTTGTTCTTCTTGTATTCCCCTTACTCTCCATGTCAGATGCATGTGTTTTGCTCATGCAATGTTCCCATTAGACACCAGCTTATCAAACATAGGTCGTAAGTCGCCTGACCTTTGACAGCTGCGACAGTATAAACTTCAAAACAAGCGCCATTGTCACGTTTGTTTTGCCAAAACATTGATACTGATTAAGAAACAAATGCTAACGAAAATCATTTTCTGAGAGCTTCACTGACGTAATCTAAGTTGCCACAGAATATAGTATTGTTTCATTAGAATTCACTTATGCCTATAATTTTAAAATAAAAAATATTAATAGCTAAGAAAATCATTAATATGGCGTGTGGTTGATTATTTTATGTTTTCGTTATGCAGTAGCTGTGAACTCTGCCATTTATATGTTATTACGCATCACGGTTAGACATTATCGCGTTAATGCGATATTTTTAACCCTGATAACACTTGCAGGATAATGGAATAATTTTCGTTACTCCTATCATTCCTCAGAATTCATTCAAGAGCAAAGAATATAATGGATTAACAAAACTATTAGAGTCGTGAAACAAAAGTAACATTTTAATCACATACCTACTACAAACATGAAGCATAGGACTTAGCCTATATCCAGAAGCGACTTCACTGGGCGTTAGGACCTGTCATCTAGCGGCAATTTTTTTTCTATTCATGTTACATGTTTGACCATTGGTCTAGATTAATTATATATTAAGTACGATTCTACGGAATAATAAGGGTGTAATTGATGTTTTGTTATTTTAAGTGTTGTATCAGTGAAGAAGTGTGTTGTGTCAGTGAAGTGTGTTTGTGTCAGTGAAGTTTCATAGTTTATAGTGTTGACGCAAAATACTTGAACAGTGAAATGTTTTTGAAGTGTTAGTGAATTCAGGATAGTATCAGTGAAATGTGTCGTAGTTCCAGTGCAGTGAGTGAGGTGAAAGCGAAAAGAGTGTAGTGCTGGAAGGTACTTGTGCATATATAAACATATATATACTCTTAGGTTTAAGTTCGATGTTAGGGTTAAGATACAATTTAGATTTACTTGAAATGTTGTTTTAAGTCATCGTGCTTCATTTAATTTAAGATGCTCCTTGTTAATATTTTATTATTATTATTATTATTATTATTATTATTATTATTATTATTATTATTATTATTATTGTTATCTCTAGAGTATGCCATGAGGAAAGTTCAGGATAACAGAGAGGGTTTGGAATTGAACGGGTTGCATCAGCTGCTTGTCTATGCGGATGACTTGAATATGTTAGAAGAAAATCCACAAACGATTAGGGAAAACACGGGAATTTTACTGGAAGCAAGTAAAGAGATAGGTTTGGAACTAAATCCCGAAAAGACAAAGTATTCGATTATGTCTCGTGACGAGAATATTGTACGAAATGGAAATATAAAAATTGGAAATTTATCTTTTGAAGAGGTGGAGAAGTTCAAATATCTTGGAGCAACAGTAACAAATACAAATGATACTCGGGACGAAATTAAACACAGAATAAATATAGGAAATGCCTGTTATTATTCGGTTGAGAAGCTTTTATCATCCAGTCTGCTGTCAAAAAATGTGAAAGTTAGAATTTATAAAAGAGTTATAGTACCGGTTGTTCTTTATGGTTGTGAAACTTGTACTCTCACTTTGAGAGAGGAACATAGGTTAAGGGTGTTTGAGAATAAGGTGCTTAGAAAAATATTTGGGGCTAAGAGGGATGAAGTTACAAGAGAATGGAGAAAGTTACACAACACAGAACTGCACGCATTGTATTCTTCACCTGACATAATTAGGAACATTAAATCCAGACGTTTGAGATGGGCAGGGCATGTAGCACGTATGGGCGAATCCAGAAATGCATATAGACTGTTAATTGGGAGGCCGAGACGTAGATGGGAAGATAATATTAAAATGGATTTGAGGGAGGTGGGATATGATGATAGAGAATGGATTAATCTTGCTCAGGATAGGGACCAAAGGCAGGCTTATGTGAGGGCGGCAATGAACTTCCGGGTTCCTTAAAAGTCAGTAAGTAAGTATTATTATTATTATTATTATTATTATTATTATTATTATTATTATTATTAATTATTAATTATTAAGTGTAAGCCTATTGTTCTTACAGTCTGGTTTCTCGAGATGTTATGTAGTATTATTAACAGTTCTCACTAAGATATTAAAAGTACTCACAAACTATGTAATATGTGGTTATTGTAACAATTAAGTTGAAACTCAGTTTATTGAACTCTGTCACTGAGCGTCTTACAAATGCTGGGAATTGTTAAAATGTTATGGGGTTACTAAACCAATTCATTAGTTGGGCGAAATGGACCTACAGTAGCTGTGCGTTGTTTATAAACATGAAGTCTCTTCCACCCTCGCATATGTTAGAAACACCCCTACAAGACGATGCGTCCTCGCGAATCAAAGATCACAAGGAGAGGCAGCAACGCTCTTGAAGAAATCGATGTCACCAATAAGAAACGCAGATGTTGGGGGTTGCCAAGCAACGAACCCACCATGGGGTCGCCATGGCAACGCGTACAAACCGCAGTGTATGCCCTGCCTCACTGCTCGCTAGGCGGGTGCATCGGTGCTTCCGACCAGACGGTCACAGTTCGAGACTTACACGTACTCGCTAATGAAAGCTCCTAGTTGCATGATAACATTAACCTGGATACTTTACATTTTAACACATCTCCTACTTCGTAAGTTTGTTTCTGAGATTTCGGCAGTGCTTTTATTCTCTTTCTTCTAATTTTATTTCTTCTTCTTCTTCTTCTTCTTCTTCTTCTTCTTCTTCTTCTTCTTCTTCTTTTTCATCGATTTAGTCCAGAGTTTCTCAAGTTACAGTTTGTGGAAAACCAGTGATCCTAGCGATGTAGGTTAGTGGGCCAAAATGTAGATCATTTACAGATGCTATATCAAATGCGTGGTTAGATAAGCGAAACTGGTTATAGTAGTAGTAGTAGTAGTAGTAGTAGAAGTAGTTGTAGTAGCAGCAGCAGTGCCGGATTTAGGCCTAGATAACATAGTTACGATGAAAGAGTAATGGAACGGAGAAAAATTCTCTCTTTCATCGTATGATGATGCTGAAGTGTTATGTTTTATTTAATGACGCTCGCAACTGCAGAGTTTATATCAGCGTCGCCGGATGTGCCGGAATTTTGTCCCGCAGGAGTTCTTTTACATACCAGTAAATCTACTGACATGAGCCTGTCGCATTTAAGCACACTTAAATGCCATCGACCTGGCCCGGGATCGAACCCGCAACCTTGGGCATAGAAGGCCAGCGCTATACCAACTCGCCAAACAGGTCGACATGACGCAGAATACCTGCATGGAAATATCATATGTTCTTCGGTACATTAAAATAATATAAACTTAGACAGTTGCCTATGGCGGCAATCTCTAGTGGGCAGCATTTTCTCTCTCTCTGTTCTTTTTAACAGTGAAATTTGTTTTTAAATCACTTTTTGGTTAATATTTTCTGAAGTTTGTTCTTGAACACTTTGTGGAAGTCAGAAATTGTTTTGTTATCGCATTGTCGCAGTCGCGGCGAGAGTAAAAGAAAAGTGTGCAGCTGCAAATTATATTGTATTACCAGTATCACATTATTATACTATGAAACTGCTTGTATAAACAAGAATGCATTGTTGAAAATCAAATTGGATGTGTGAGCTAATACAATACCTAATGTGGAGAAATATTTACAATAGTTCTACATCAAAAGAAAAATAACAACAAGAATAACTACAAAAGAGAAGGTAGGAGCAGGAATAGAAGAAGTAGGAAGAAGAAAATGAGATAAAAATAACTGGAAAACTTTTAGCGAGAAGGCTGTTCAGTAATCTTTATATTAAACAACGAGTCAAAGTCAGGATAGAAGAATAAATATCAGAAGGAAGTGAAATAGGGAGGGGAGCACGACAAGGATGTCCTTTATCACCTACCCTGTTCAACATCTACTTGGAGGATTTAGTGAAGAACTGTTTTCAGAACATGGGAAGGGTGATAATAGGAGGTAGGAGGAAGAAGAATAAAGTACTCAAGATTTGCTGAGGATGTGCCGTTGTTAGTAGAAGACGAAATGATACTAAAGGATATAGGCGTACTACTGCAGCTAAATGACAGCTGTGAGCAGTATGGGATGAAGATAAATGCAAATAAGACGAAGAGCATGGTCATAGGAAGAAAAATACAGAAGATAAACTTGAGAATTCTAAATGATGCAGTGGAGCAAGTGGACAGCTTCATATACTTGGGGTGTACCATTAGCATGAACTTCTGCCAGGAAGTCAAAAAAGAAATAGCAATGGTCAAGGAAGCTTTTAATAGAAAAGGGAGGATCTTCTGCGGACCTCCAGAAAAACAGCTAAAAAAGTGCTTTGTATAGAATGTGGCATTGTATGCGGCAGGAACATGGATATTACGACGACGTGAAGAGAAGCGAGTAGAAGCATTTGAAATGTGGATATGGAGAAGAATAGAGCGTGTGATGTGGACAGACAGAATAAGAAACGAAGCTGTATTGGAAAGAGTGGATTAAGAAAGAATGATACTGAAACTGATCAGGAACAGGAAAAGGAATTGGCTGGGTCACTGGCTGAGTAGAAATTGCCTACTGAAGAATACACTGGAAGGAATGGTGAGCGGGAGAAGAGTTCGGGGCAGAAGAAGATATCAGATGATAGACGATATTAAGATATATGGATCATATACGCAGACAAAGAGAAAGGGAGAAAATAGGAAATATTGGAGAAAGCTGGGTTTGCAGTGAACGACCTGCCCATGAATACATACACATTACGATATTGTGATAATCAAAATGGCCAACTCACATAGCCTACGTTTTGTCAATACTGAGAGATTAATTGAACAAATAAATCTTAGAATTATGGCAAGAAAAACAGGAGTATCGCTAAAAAATCTGTCAGATTTCCGTCTGCACAAATTGGAGTATACTAGTTCGGTCCCATGGTCAAAAATATATACCAGAAGTAAGCAATACTAGTTCGGTCCCGGGTCATTAACTTAACAGTACTAGTTCGGTCCCCGATAGAAAATAGAACAGTACTGGTTGGATATCAACATTTTCCTTCCCATTCTATGCAGGCTTAGGACTGTCATACTGTAAGGCAGCGACGGGTAAATTCGTGACTCGAGACATTAAACTACAAAATCAACATTTTCCTTCCCATTCTATGCAGGCTTAGGATAGTCATAAGGCAGGGACGGGTAAATTCGTGACTCCGAGACAGCGAACTACAAAATCAACATTTTCCTTCCAATTCTATGCAGGCTTAGGATTGTCATAAGGCAGGGACGGGTAAATTCGTGACTCCGAGACAGCGAACTACAAAATCAACATTTTCCTTCCCATTCTATGCAGGCTTAGGATTGTCATAAGGCAGGGACGGGTAAATTCGTGACTCCGAGAGAGCGAACTACAAAATCAACATTTTCCTTCCCATTCTACGCAGGCTTAGGACTGTCATAAGGCAGGGACGGGTAAATTCGTGACTCCGAGACAGCGAACTACAATATCAACATTTTCCTTCCCATTCTATGCAGGCTTAGGACTGTCATAAGGCAGGGACGGGTAAATTCGTGACTCCGAGACAGCGAACTACAAAAATCAACATTTTCCTTCACATTCTATGCAGGCTTAGGACTGTCATAAGGCAGGGACGGGTAAATTCGTGACTCCGAGACAGCGAACTACAAAATCAACATTTTCCTTCCCATTCTATGCAGGCTTAGGACTGTCATAAGGCAGGGACGGGTAAATTCGTGACTCCGAGACAGCGAACTACAAAATCAACATTTTCCTTCCCATTCTATGCAGGCTTAGGA
>NC_091122.1:43181789-43259289 GCF_040183065.1 Periplaneta americana | reverse complement strand
GGTTTGCGAGCAATTACCGCGGCGTAGGGTGGAGCCATGAGTTGTAATGTGGGGGGTGTTGACAGCGCACTAACACCGGGGTTTAACCTGCTGGTCCCACGACAAAAGGGTCGCAGGCATGTTCGGGTCACGCCGGGATTACGTCCAGCTACAGCAGCACGCGCTTAAAACAGAGTGGACACTTGTTATCAGGCGGACGCGCCGCAATCAACGCCACCTGGCGTGCAGAGAATTCTTCTTATAAATCTAATTACAAACTACGAGCTGGCTAACTTTTTAAGGCATTTGACCTTCCTGCCCGCTCGCTAAATGCATGAAATTGCTAAACAGAAGCTTTAATGTTGCTACATTCCATGGCATTGAATTCAGATCCAGTGTAGGACATGTCTTGTTGATGTGGTGTGCCGTGTTGTCTCAGATGGGAACTCTACATAGGAATGATGTCACGTTATGAAACTCCAACACGTGCCCTTCGAAATATCTGCCGGTCTGAAGCGTTTTCATATCCGTATCCACTATAACAATATGACTTTTAAAGTATGAAAATAAATAGACAGAGGAGAGAGAAATGCAAAACACAAAGGAAGAATTAGATTACCAGACAACAAAATAAAGAGGTGAATGAAGGAAAAAAGAAAGGAAAGGAAGAAGATGAAATAAAGAAAGAATGATTGAGAGGAAGAAGAAGGTATAGTAATACAAAAAAGGAAGAGAGAAAATGAAAAAAAGAAATAAAATATAGAACAGAAAGAAAGGAAGAAAGGACGTTAAGAAAGAAAAGAAAGAAGAAATAAAAAGAGAGGGAAAGACAGCAATATGGGAAAGAAAGAAAGATAGATAGAAAGAAAGAAAGAAAGAAAGAACGAAAGAAAGAAAGAAAGGAATGTCGTTAAGAAAAGAAAAGAAAGAAGAAAGAAAAAGATAGGGGAAGACAGCAATATGGGAAAGAAAGAAAGATAGATAAAAAAGAAAGAAAGAAAGAAGGGAAGGGCGTTAAGAAAGAAAAGAAAGAAGAAAGAAGAAAAAAGAGAGGGAAAGACAGCAATATGGGAAGGAAAGAAAGAAAGAAAGAAAGAAAGAAAGAAAGAAAGGGCGTTAAGAAAGAAAAGAAAGAAGAAAAAAGAGAGGGAAAGACAGCAATATGGGAAAGAAAGAAAGAAAGGAAGGAAGAAAGGATGTAAAGAAAGAAAGAAAGGAAGAAAGGACGTTAAGAAAGAAAGAAAGAAGAAAGAAAAAAGAGAGGGAAAGACAGCAATATGGGAAAGAAAGATAGACAGAAAGAAATAAATAAAGAAAGAGAGGAAGAAAGGAAGCAAGGATGTTAAGAAAGAAAAGAAAGAAGAAAGAAAAAGAGAGGGGAAGACAGCAATATGGGAAAGAAAGATAGAAAGAAAGAAAGAAAGAAAGAAGGAAAGGGCGTTAAGAAAGAAAAAAAGAAGAAAGGACGTTAAGGAAGAAAAAAAGAAGAAAGGACGTTAAGGTAGGAAAAAAGAAGAAAGAAAAAGAGAGGGAAAGACAGCAATATGGGAAAGAAAGAAAGAAAGAAAGAAAGAAAGGACGTTAGGAAAGAAAAAAAGAAGAAAGGACTTTAAGGAAGAAAAAAAGAAGAAAGAAAAAGAGAGGGAAAGACAGCAATATGGGAAAGAAAGAAAGAAAGAAAGAAAGAAAGAAAGAAAGAAAGAAAGAAAGGACGTTAAGAAAGTAAAAAGAAGAAAGGACGTTAAGGAAGAAAAAAGAGGAAAGAAAAAGAGAGGGAAAGACAACAATATGGAAAACAGAGACAGAAAGAAAGATAGAAAAAAGGAAGAAAAAAGTTTAGAAAGAAGGAAGAAAAAAGAGAGGGAAAGGCAGCAGAAGTACAAGAAAGAAAGAAAGAAAGAAAGAAAGAAAGAAAGAAAGAATAGAAAAAGGACAAAAAATAACAAAGGAAGATGAAAAAGAAAGGAAAGTAAAGACAGCAATGCTGAAACGAAAGATAAGAATGGAAAAAAGAAGGGATTGAAATGGCAGTAATGTGGGGAAAGAACGAAAGATATGGAAGAAAGATAAAAAAGAAAGGGAGATAAAAGAAAGAAAAGAGAGGGAAAAGACAGCAATGCCGGAAACAAAAATCTGAAAGAAGAAAAGAAACAAACAAAGAAAGTACAGAAAGACAAAAGGTACAGGAAAAAGAAAGGAAGAATGGAAAAATATAGAAAACAGACAGCAATGTGCGAAAGACCTATAAGAAAGACAAAAAAGAAAGAGGGGAAGAAAGAAAAGGAGATGAAGAATTAAATAAATAAAGGCTAAAGGAATGAAAGAAAGGAAAAGGAAATGATAGAAGGAAAGAAAATTCCGAGGAAAATGTCACCATTGAGAAAGAGAAAATATGAGAATAAGAAAGAATTGAAGGTAAAAATAAATATAAAGAGAGAAAGAAAACTGTGAAGAATGAAAAAAATAAGGAAGAAACAAGGAATAAGTTAACAAGTAAGTTGATAGGAATGAGGTAAGAAAAACGAGAAAGTAAAGAAAGTACGAAAGAAATTGAGAAAAGACGACAGAAATAATAATTAGTCTTAATTAATGTCTGCCTCAATTTAGAGCTAATTCAATTACTATTATATATACATAAATACATACCTATACATGTAATATTATCGGTTCTTTGTTGTGCGACTTACTTAAATGTCTTTTACAGAACCGGAGGTTCATTGCCGCCCTCACATAAGCCCGCCATTGGTCCCTATCCTAGCAAGATTAATCCAGTCCCTATCATCATATCCCACCTCCCTCAAATCTATTTTAATATTTTCCTCCCATCTACGTCTCGGCCTTCCCAAAGGTCCTTTTCCTACAGGTCTCCCAACTAACATTCTATACGCACTTCTCGATTCACCCATATACGTGTTACACGTCCTGCCCATCTCAAACGTCTGGATTTAATGTTATTAATTATGTCACGTAAAGAATACATAACCAAGTAAAAATATTCTCATCATGTATTCAATATCTTCATATTCATGTCACGAAATAATTCATACTACAGGTGTCTATTATAATTTTCTTACGTTTTCTAAATTTCTAAACACATTTCTTTTATTTCTAATAAAATTAAGAAGTTCCGCGTAATCTACTCGTATTTTAGGCGCCTCAGATACCCTATAAGTTTCCTGCAGCCATGGTCGGGGCAGACAGAACACGATTTCTCCACAGTCTAGTATATACAGTCGCGAAGCTCAATACGTAGTACATATGCAAACATTAGATAGTTGCTCACCACTAGGATCGCTAATATCGCCTCATTACAGGCAATGCAAAATTGTACCGTCACAGTCTATTGTTTCTAGCACCCTCAAAACTCAAGCTTCGTGACTGTATATAGTAGACTGTGATTTCTCTCTCCAGTCTGGTTCAGTCTGTCGTAGCCGCACCAGAGTACCCGTCCCGGCTAAGCTTTAAAAACGTGCGCGCGCAGAATCTATTTCTTCCCTCATACACAGAACATAACGCACTCTATTCGCAGATGACTATAGACGCGTCTATCCCGGTTTGTACACTGCAGCGATACGACAGTAATCTCTTTCCGCGAGTACTGTTTCTTGTGCTGCAGTTTTTAACAATATGTATCAAGCATGGAAAGAGATCAGATGATGGTCGTTGTGAAAAATGTTTCCTCAAAAGGAATTCTTTGTTGTCTTTAACACTGTCTCATTGAATGGTTTCCTCCGAGGTTTTCCCCAGCCGTGGGACTGAAGCCGGATGGTCTATGGTGAGTCCTCCGCATCAACCCCTTTGATTTGATTACCCCCCCCCCCTTGATTTGATTACCTGGTTGGGTTTTTCCGAGGTTTTCCCCAACCAAAAGGCAAATGCCGGGTAATCTTTTGGCGAATCCTCGGGCCTCACCTCATCTCACTACATCTCGCCAAAATATTGTAAAAAAATTGCACAAAATTGTAAAAAATGTAGAAAATTACTAAATTGTAAAATTGTTAAAATTTGTAAAAATTGTAATTGTAATATTGTAAAATTTTGACTTGTTCCACATCTTAAAGCTTGGTCATGTAAGATCTATGGAATAAAATGAATGAATGAATGAATGAATGAATGAATGAATGAATGAATGAATGAATGAATGAATGAATGAATGAACTGAGCAGAGTCTGAACTTAAGTCTAAAATAAATAGACGAGAGTTCTCAATTAAATTTGTTCAGGAAAGACGGAAATGTGACTAGAAAAAGTCAAAGTATTCTAAATACAGAGTGTCCCAGATTGATGTATACACATTTTGAAACACTATTTCTCAGCAACGATATGAGAGAGAAATATAATTTTTGCGGTTTTGCATTCCTTAAGCCCGTACATGTTCAAAATGACCCCCTTTCGCCACAGTACACTCCCAACAACGATGTACAACAGAGCGACATATCAACTGGATTGTTGCTAATGGAATATCATTACAGGCATGTTCAATCTGAACTCTCAGTTCCTCCAGTGTTTGTAGTTTTGTGGCTTACATTGTGTCCTTTAGAGCTCCCCATAGGTAGAAGTCTGGAGGGGTTAAATCCGGAGATCGAGGCGGAAACTCCACATCACTTCCTCTTTGTCCTATCCATCTCTGGGTCGTCCTCATTTAGTGTGTGGACAAGTCTCGGAATGTAAGGCTTCCATTTTTAGCTCGCAAAATTCGATGAACACTGGATTTGCTGATACCAGTCTCACGAGAAGATTGCCTCACTGACTTCTTTGAGGATTGTGCAAAAGCCTGCATGACTGCATCAACACTCTCGTTATCGGTGGAACTTCTCTTTCTTCCGCATCGCCCTTTCAACATATATTGCACCGTTCCGGCGGACTTCAAACTTGTCTCGGATTCTTGTAATAGTTAACCTTGTTGGTGGTTGTGTTCCAAATTCAACCCTCCAACGTCGTTGAACCTCAACAACATTCTCCACTTTCCAATAACATTTTAGTATCCACTTTCGTTAATCGAACGATAAATGCACCGCCATGTTTGTTTATAAACAGATGAACATGTTTCCATGCTTTCCATTGCCTTCTGAATCATAAACAGCAAAAGTTTTATTTCTATCTCATTTATTTGCTGTGAAATAGTATTTCAAAGAGTGTATAGGGTAAACTAGGATCTGTTGGACAGTCGGGCATGTTGGACACTCCGTACTTTAACGTGTTACCACGCCACTTGTGGGCACCACATTCAGCTAGAAGTCAATGACGGAAGTAGCCACGAGTGGGGCTACTTCCGTCATTGACTTCTAGCTGAATGTGGTGCCCACAAGTGGCGTGGTAACACGTTAAAGTACGGAGTGTCCAACATGCCCGACTGTCCAACAGACCCTAGTTTACCCTACATCAATTTGTGACACTCTGTATAGGTGGCTATGTAGTTCTGATCAGATGAAGAACCTTGCACTCGTACTGGTATTTCCGCAGTAAAAACTTTGAAGTAAAAGCTGGAAACCCAAGAATCAATAAGTAAATGCAGTTATTTAGAAAGCCTAGACAATAGGCAGGAAATAGAAGAAGTCTTCCATGAAAGAACAACTTGAAAGCAGTTCTGTTTTTAAAGGCACATATCCCAGATATTCAGAACGATTTGATTCAGTCTGTCATTAATGATTTAAGAGGAAAGATATTATTGTTCTCAGAATGATTTGGATATTTTGCGTCTTACTTACTTACAAATAGCCTTTAAGGAACCCGGAGGTTCATTGCCGCCCTCACATAAGCCCGCCATCGGTCCCTATCCTGTGCAAGATTAATCCAATCTCTATCATCATATCCCACCTACCTCAAGACCATTTTAATATTATCCTCCCATCTGCGTCTCGGCCTCCTCAAAGGTCTTTTTCCCTCCGGTCTCCCAACTAACACACTATATGCATTTCTGGATTCCCCCATACGTGCTACATGCCACTGCCCATCTCAAACGTCTGGATTTAACGTTCCTAATTATGTCAGGTGAAGAATACAATGCGTGCAGCTCTGCGTTGTGTAACTTTCTCCATTCTCCTGTAACTTCATCCCTCTCAGCCCCAAATATTATCCTAAGAACCTTATTCTCAAATAACCTTAATGTCTATTTCTCTCTCAAAGTGAGAGTCGAAGTTTGACAACCATACAGAACAACCGGTAATATAGCTGTTTTGTAAATTCTAACATTCAGATTTTTTGACAGGAGACTAGATGACAAAAGCTTCTCAACCGAATAATAACACGCATTTCCCATATTTATTCTGTGTTTAATTTTCTCCCGAGTGTCATTTATATTTGTTACTGTTGCTCCAAGGTATTTGAATTTTTCCAACTCTTCGAAGGATAAATATCTTCATTTTATATTTCCATTTCGTGCAATATTCTGGCCACGAGACATAATCATATACTTTGTCTTTTCGGGATTTACTTCCAAACCTATCGGTTTACTTGCTTCAAGTAAAATTTCCGTGTTTTCCCTAATCGTTTGTGGATTTTCTCCTAACATATTCACGTCATCCGCATAGACAAGAAGCTGATGTAACCCGTTGAATTCCAAACCCTGTCTATTATCTTGGACTTTCCTAATGGCATATTCTACAGCAAAGTTAAAAAGTAAAGGTGATAGTGCATCTCCTTGCTTTACTTTTTTGTTACGCTTCATTACTGTTCCTATGACGTGATATAGGCCTAAATATACGAAAATAAAGGTGAAATGAGTATTGATGATATGAAACTTGGAAGAAGTTTTCCCTTGCTGTTCCTTTGTTTTATAATTAAGATATAACTAACAAAAAAAGATCTGAAATTGGTATCAGTGACTAAGAGATCAATTTCCTATATTTCTCTAAAGTATTAACAGAAACAGAATATGGACATTAAGAAAAGGAAGAAAAGAGTAGTCACAATGTAGTTTTACATCTTATGGATATCAACTATCTCACGCCCTAGATTGGACATGTTTGGAAACTTTCATTCTCGCCTCGTGACCACTAAGGTCAAATTTCTCCTTTAAAATAAAGAGATTATATTTCCACGAGCACAAAACCGCACTTTCTCTCTAATTTAACACGTAAAAGTAATGGAAGAGAGTAAATATTGACACTGTGGTGTGACAGATAATAGGTCACTGGTACACTGGAATTACACTCCGCTCGAACACAATGCAATATACAAATTGAAGCGGAATTTGTTCTTTTCACCGGTACAAATTCATTAACTTCCCCGTCTACACGCCGATTCCCTTCCTTGTATTCTTCTATCGTCAACAAACCGTTCCTATGGCAACTGCAAAAGAGTTCTGTAAACACGTTCTGTATAATTCTCGGTTTCTTTCATACGAAAACAAGATGGAGGATTTACGCACACGTCATAATTCAATCGAGCTGCAATTCTTTATTCAATTTATATAGAATTCTCGGAACATTACAAGGATTTCTTCTCAAAAGAAAAGTACAGATTTTTCTACTTACAGTATATATGGAATACTTGTATAGTGTCTACCTTGTGTTGCCTCAAGCGATAAGTAGGCTATGTGATGAGAAGGTTTCGCTGTTTATAAAATGTGTAGTGCTAAGAACCTAAACATACATATTTAATAATTGCTAACAATAGATGCATAGTAGCAGTAGTAGGCCTGGTAGTAGTAGTAGTAGTAGTAGTAGTAATTGCAGTAGTAGTAGTAGTAGTAGTAGTAGTAGTAGCAAATACCTTACTATAATAAAACCGGACAGCTGTATACTAGCAGCATTGACGTGAGTGCGAAATATCGCGGACCTGACTTCTAGCAGAGCGGCGTGGAGTTACGTCCACAAATACAAATATTAATATAGCGGGAATCGGACTATTATTTAAAACGTGAGTTACTAATGTGGAATAATATATGAAACACTTAAGAAATGTTGAATAATATTTAATGTAAAATTATTATCTTATATCAAAGCTGCATATTATGAGAAATATTGCATACTTCATATTACTTTCCGTAATTAGTTGTTACATATTTTTTCTTTGGTTTAGTGAGACAAAATATATTCTGATATTAGGAATGAATTTACGATAATGCTTTATACACGCATTGCTGACAACTGCAAAGATAAAATTGGTAGTAATCTGATGCTTGTAATACTCGTAAATGGTAAAGGCATGTGGAAAACAATAAAACTTAATTTGATAAAACCTTAAATTTTCCGATAAATTTTAACTTCTATACATTTATTAGATCTAAATAAAAAAGCTAATTTGTATTTTTTTATCAACACAAAGACGAAGGAATTAGGCCTACTAAAGAATGTTGTTGACTCACGTTTTATGAACTGTAGGAAGTCGAAAGTACGATTTGGAGCAATTTGTAATGCTGTAATTTTGTAGCAATTATAAACAGCACATATACACCCTGACATTTTAACACAGCACTAATTAATAAAACTATTAACTAGCCCAGCAACAATATACATTGCAGTTGATTACAGCTTGTTTCGCGAGTATCGCCACACCGGCCGCCTAGGTAGCAGCACCAGCGTCGTTCGCGCACAGAACTGCTAGCTGTCCTGTACTATTATAGTAGGCCTAAGGTATTTGATAGTAGTAGTAGTAGTAGTAGTAGTAGTAGTAGTAGTAGTAGTAGTAGTAGTAGCAGTAGCATTAGCAGTAGTAGTAGTGCATTAGCAGTAGTAGTAGTAGTAGTAGTAGTAGTAGCAGCAGTAGTAGTAGCAGTAGTAGTAGTATACTGTTTTCGCTGTAAGAAAAATCCTAATGTAAACATAAGCACGTTGCTGTCATACCAGTGATTGGCTCCCAGCCGAAACACTCACATGACGCAGGAAAATATAGTTCGTGTTTGGAAACCATAATCTTGTATTATTTGAAAATAAAAAATTGAAGTCTAGTTGCTAAATACGATGAAATATATAACTTCGCTCATATGTAAAACACTATGTAAAAGAAAAGCTACTTTTATATTTTGTTATATACTATGAACGCGGATGAATACCAACAGTAATACCGAGGTAGTCTGTTCTTGTAACAAGCTGGCGTCACTTGAGCTCGTATAGCTTCTTCATCCTCAGTGAGTGTGTATTAAACATAGGCGTGGAAACCCTCTCAAAAGCGGGAAAAAAAAAAAAAAAAAAAAAAAAAAAAAAAAAAAAAAAAAAAAAAAAAAAAAAAAAATAGTCTTAAATGTATATAATAAGTTAAGTGAGTTTTAATTACAATAATTATAAATTAAATGTTTCCTAAGCAAACTAATGCATAGTAGTGAGGTTAGGCCTACTTGACGAGTAACGGGAAATGTTTAACATGAAACAGAATGTACAACAGTAGGCGGGAACACGTACTGAGAATCTATGGCGCCAAACAGCGGCCAATGAAGCCTCACTTCAGTCACGTGCTATTGTTTATATTAGGATTTTTCTTACAGCGAAAAGATTATAGTATGAGGGAGCGCAGGTTCAAATTGTGGTTGAGAAAAGTTACCTGGTTGAGGATTTCTCCGGGGTTTTTCATGAAATAAGCCTAAGTTCTGGTAATTTATTAATCTCAGCTCAAATTTCTTTAAAGAACTATTGAAATTCATCACATTAATGAAACAAATACAAATATTTGGTTATATTACATCCCGTTACTGCATACCGACGTGCCAGTTAAAAATTTCAGTGTTACTGCAAGGCATTTTGCTTGTGACATGGACTTTGCAATTAAGAAAGCCGGTGGATGAAATTTCTTATATATTTTTGAAATTAGAGACTTGATTTCTTGTACACGCACTCTCACTTATATCAGTAATGATGTGTTTAAATTTCATGTTTATAGGTTTAATAGTTTAAGATATATTTATATTTAAATAAATAAGTACAGTAGTATATTTGCAATATGTTTAATCTAGAGTTCAACAACGATCGAGAAAGCAAGACTAACAGCACCCGCAAAGCCGAAAACCAGCACGACAATGTTGTCTACGTCGCGTCGTTGACGTAAAGACATCGGGACTTCGGGAGTGATCAACTCTCGAACGTCAAGCAGCCTTGAATTGCCACAGTTGTTTATACTAGACTGAACTTTTATATACTTTGGCAACTGTTATATATGTGTAAACAATTAAGTAGCCTATTTGAAACATCGTCTCTACCTTTCAGTGTATAATAATCCGTTCCCCAATCTTTATTTAATTACTACGCCCTTATTAAAAGGCTAGGAATTTTCTTTTCGTATGTTTGTGTAAAAATTATACTCGGAAGGAAATTAAACACAGAGTAAATATGGGAAATGCGTGTTATTATTCTGTTGAGAAAGTTTTCTCATGCAGTCCGCTGTCGAAAAATCTGAAAGTTAGAATTTATAAAACAGTTATATTACCGGTTGTTCTTTATGGTTGTGAAACTTGGACTCTCACTTTGAGAGAGGAGCAGAGATTAAGGGTGTTTGAGAATAAGATGCTTAGGAAAATATTTGGGGCTAAGAGGGATGAAGTTACAGGAGAATGGAGAAAGTTACACAACACAGAACTGCACGCATTGTATTCTTCACCTGACATAATTATGAACATTAAATCCAGACGTTTGAGATGGGCAGGGCATGTAGCACGTATGGGCGAATCCAGAAATGCATATAGAGTTTTAGTTGGGAGGCCGGAGGGAAAAAAGGCCTTTAGGGAGCCCGAGACGTAGATGGGAAGATAATATTAAAATGGATTTGAGGGAGGTGGGATATGATGATAGAGAATGGATTAATCTTGCTCAGGATAGGGACCAATGGCGGGCTTATGTGAGGGCGGCAATGAACCTCCGGGTTCCTTAAAAGCCAGTAAGTAAGTAAGTAAGTAAGTATGTTTGTGTAAAAAAAATATTAACGCTTCATTTAACGTTGTGTTTTATGTTTCTTAGAAATGCAAATTTATTTGTGAATTGTTTTTTTCTATTTATATAACCATAGGTAATACCATATAATAGAACCAGAACATTTTGATAACTAAGATACTGTTCTGTTTTGCTTTTTTGTCTCAATTAAACATTTATAATGTTATTTATTCCAATGACGTATGTTATTCAAAGTTACTAAATCTTTCCACTCCGACCCAATGCTATTTCGAGAATGATGAGCGAGAGTCCAAGCGCACGAGAATTACGAGACGAGACTCGAAAAACAAATGCAACGAACACAGCGAGCGAGAGCGGCAGTTACTGTAGTTTTGTTCATCTCTAGTTTCATCTCTCCCAAATTTTAAATATCACGTCTTTTTTTTTACAATATCTTTGATCTCTTTAGAAAGTTTCAATGTTCTCACAATTTTTAGATTTATCTTCTAAAAAAAGAGGGAAAATAAACATCTTCTTATTGAACTTTATAAAATTTTCTGAGTTCAAGCATACAATTAATTTTTTTATTCAAAATTATTTAATTTGAAAAAAAAATGTTAACATAACTTTGTTAAGTATACTGTAAGTACATGCAATAAAATTTTCAGCTTCCTAGCATAGAATTTGTGGAATACTTAGCAATGCGAATGCAGAGAAGTGAGCAAAAAAAAAAAAAAAAAAAAAGTACGAGAAAATGAGTTTAAAAGTTTGGATGCATTTTAAACTTCATGAACGCAGCCTTTTTAAAGATGGAGTAATTAATGACAACCGACATAGGGTTTCAAAACTTCGTAAAAGTGTAAAGTAGTTTTCGTAGATTCATTTTTTCCAAAAAAAAAAAAAAAAAAAAGTGATTTTTGACCAAAAATTGCCGAATTTTCACCCATACCTTAATTTAATGTGGCTCTATTTTGTATTAACGACGTTAATTTTTGGAACAGATATATCTGAAATTGTTCCCTGACATTCCTATAAAATTTTTACAGAATGCTTGGTCTTTCCCATATAACTCGTGGAGTCTTCTTGGCACACACTCAACAACTGACCCACAAGTATGAAAGACGAAGTTACGTTGTGTGTAAAATTAGGGATCGGATTTTTATGTAATTACATATTATATTCTTTTCAACCTAACCGTATATAAATAGCAAATCTTTGCGAATCTTGTAATTACCATTAATATATTAAAATTTGATGCTACGTATTTTTACATATTTACCCCACAATACATATTATGGCTTGGTATTACATAAATCTACATATTTGGAGGTTTTATCCATTCCTACTTCCCAAAAAAAAAAAAAAAACTTATGCTGGGGAAGTTTACAATTTGAAATACACAGATTAAAAAAAAACCTTTTTACCTACTCAAGAAGGGATATATTTCGGGACGAAACATAACGTCCTTAGTTCCAGGAAGTAGTAGAGGCACTCACCCCATACCACCCACTGTAAATATGAGTGAAGATAAGGTAATCTTTCTCATACAACTACCTTGTATTGTAAAAATCACTCAGAAAGCAGCGTTGTCTTCATGCGGTGGAGTGGGACGAGGACGACATGATTTGTCTCGAATTATAATATTGTTCTGCACACGTCTTAATAAGCCGTTCCCATGCAATTTTCAACCTTACCCTCTTCCTAATCCTTCCATGGAAAACCCGTGTCAAGTCTGACATGTGCCGCAATAAAGTAGCCGAATTTTGAAAAGAAGCTAAAGTAAAGGAACAAACTGGAAAGATGTTGAAAGATTAAAATAAATAGCTTTTCAGGTTATTGCTTGACCTCTTTACTTTAAATTTAGTAGACCTATATGGAAATGGGATTTTCCGAGGAATTAGAAAGTATGGTTCTCGTCTGGAATAATCTTACCCTTCTGAATAAGACAGGAATGTCACTTTTCAAACAACAGTTTGTAAATGCCTATAGTTTGAGGTTTTAGTAGGTACTTGTTTCTTACAGGAAGCAGCTAAAATGCATGTGATCCACATCTCTTATTTTCTCCTAATCCAGTAAAGCGAAACAGTGCTTGCAGTACTGTTCTGTCATTCGTCTTACTCAGTTCTCTAGTTTTAGTACTTACAATACCTATAAAGTGCAAGTGAGTTTATCTAATGCTTTTAACTAACTAAAATGGCCCCTGTATCTTCAACCCTAACGACAAAAATAAAATCATGGATTGCAATGGACGAAGATTTCACTACACATGGAAAAACGGTAATGTGTGAAGTGTTCGGTAAAGAATTGTGTGCTCTATGATATCACAACTGGAGAGTCTTACCTATCCTATACCTGCCAGATATTGGTATTAAATATTTTCATGATTTCACATATTTTGGTACATATTGAACCTATTTTTCTTACATAAATATGTACATATTTCACACCTTGATACTACATAAAAATCCGATCCCTAGTAATAATGAATTTTCACTACATAAATCGCCTACTGTGTGTAAACATTAAATGCAGCTTTTATAGTCGTGCAATTTTTAAAGTTGCTCAACTAATAACATTAAAAAATCAATGCTATTGTTGGCTTATGTGTAAATGAGGAGCGTAAATTTCGTTGCGCAACTAAAAAGTTCATGCAATTCGAGTTGCGTCGTAGGTGAATACCTTAAGGGCTCTTAATATGGGAAAGACATGGAGTAAAACTCGGTCAAGTATAGCGGAATATGTAGGACGGTTAGGTGAGTCAATTGGAACGAATTTGAATTGTGCTCAGTGTAATGCAGTGCGCATGTGCTATGTATTGATCCTGTCCTCCCGAGACCACGAGCTGCTATCATGCTTTACCCCCCGCCCCACACCTCCACCCCCTACCCTGGCAGCAACCACTTCAAAACTACTGTGTTGCATCTATCTGCCGAAATACTTGATTTAAACATCAAATCACACATGTGTCACACTGCGGGAAATAATAGCATTTTTATTTGCTTCCCTGTGTTAACCACCTTCGTCGTAATTGTGAAGAGGGGGATGGATTGTTTGTTCATATAGTTTTACACTCCCCGAAACTGTGCAATTCACTTTCATGCCACAACACTCTATGTCTTTCACATAACTACGATGAGAAATGCATGCTGAAAAATAAATTGAGGAAATAAATCACTCTTGAATACAAATATAGGGTTATATATTACGAAATTGATTCATATCATGTCGAGTTATGACATACATAGAGAAATAAAATAAACACATCATTAACACTACTGTACAGAGATGTAATAGGAATTGCAGTTGTTTTGATTTTCGTCACAAATTTGCCACATAACTAAAATTCGTCCATGTTGAATCTTTCGTACACTACTTTTAACACTTTAACATAAATAATTGATTAAATGGCGATCTTACTCGTGTTAATTATGTAATAGAACAATACAATAGTAATATACGTTACAAGAGCGGTATGTTGACGTTTTCATGGTCGAGGAAAAGATTGAAAAAGCGAAACGTAGTTGAGCTTTTTTAATTTCCGAGAACATGAAAACAAACATACCGCTCGTGTATTGTACATTATTTTGTGCGAAGATCGTTTATTACATATCTGAAAGACGAATTTCTAATTAGTTGCAATGAAATCTCCATGTTGGTTTCTGTTTAATGACGGCAACTTCGGAAAACCAAAATATCTTTCTTCAACATTGTTGCTATTAAATGTTTTCTGTGTTTACTATACTCCAGCAGGCCGTGATATACGTCTGTCTTCCCCCCCCCCCCCAGTCTATAAATGCGAACTTAAAACAAACGGTAAGGTTATGTAATGATTTATTTTTCATTTTAATATTTTAACAATATTATTTATATAACATATTGCAGTAATAACATCGGCATCTGGAATCTCGTTGGTTTTTTCACGGCTTCCTTAATGTTACTTGTATCAGGAATGCAATAAGTTTCGTGCAGTAGTAGACTTTACTTAATTTTTGCAAATATTTAAAAACAATAATTAACAGTGCAATGTAGGTGAAATTGCAGTGGTAAGTTTCCAATTTATAATTATTACTATGTTAAATGTCTCTAAAAATAATATGTTAAAAGCCTAACGCAGTAAAATGAATGTCGCGCTTAAGCGGTAAGAAGAGGGAAATTGCTATGTGTGTTACGTTGGGAATACTGAATGTGGTATTTCACACTTACCGCGTATTGGTTCTGTGCGGAAAACAAGCAAATACGCACGATCTCGCACAAAATATGTTGTTGTTTTCTAATGCCAGGCGTTTGACAATAAAGTCATTTGACCTCTTGCACTCCAATATATTTCAAAGATATTATCATGGTCAGCCACTGAAGCACAGATTTTGAGGTGTTCCGAATCCATTTCTTGGTTTGAGTTGCACAAAGGACAGTTAGGGGACTGATATATTCCAATTCTATGCAGGTGTTTGGCCAAACAATCATGGCCTGTTGCCAATCTAAATGCAGCTACAGACGATTTTCGTGGTAAAGGGAATTAACTGTGGATTATGATGCAGAGAGTTCCATTTTTTCCCTTGAGATTGTATTATCAAATTTTGTTTGTTTCATATTGTTTCACTTCAACAGTATGAAATATACAGACACACTAAAACACACCCCAATCAAATTCTCAACACACAGATCAATTTCAGAACACACACACTATTTGACACAACTCTTCATCACACGAACGCACCCACACAACAGGCAGCGAAGTTGAGATAGCGCCGAGATCTAGTAAGCTCTGAGGATGGTGCCGAATAGTGCCGAAACAACTGTAAGCCGTACATGCTTACATAATTAACACGAGTAAGATCGCCATTTAATCAATTATTTAAAATTCGTATTCTATTTTACCATCAAAACCAATCGTCTGGTTTTTTTTCTGGGACAATCCCGTTTTTTGTCAAAATCTATGGCTGTTTTTTTTTTGACGTTCAAATGTCCCCTTTTTGGAAATGTTACTTTGTCAAAGTATTTCACGATATGTAACTTTTTGGTTTTTACTTTACTGTGCAACTGTAGATATGAACGCCAGGAAAAGCCACTTGTACGATCACAAAGAACTGTTCCGTTTAATCTTTTTCTTTTACTATCATAATATTATGTTCATAGCGGTTGGTAGCACTAATCTTCTTGATTAAATACATACATCAGATAAGTACACAACAAAGAAGCATCTACTACCCCTGCAGAATAAATAAACAAATAAATGACAGCGGATTTGAGGAAATCCTTTGATTGCATGTAACGTTTATACAGGAATTATTTCTTTATATTTTGCTAATGGCGGGTATTTGACTGTTCGTCATTCACCGATATGAGGTCAATTAAGTAGACCAATTTACCGACAGAGTCGTTCCCAAGATGAGTCATAGGACGCTGGTCTATACTATATCCGCGATGAATAGTCGTACATTTGATACAATCCATATCGATCAATAGTAGTAATGTCATTTGACATTTGGTACAATCAGAAAAATCCAGTGACATTTAGTACAATCCATATGGTCCAATGTTGAAAAAGGTTCAGAATATTTGGTACAATTGGTACAATCCATATGGACTAATGTTGGGAAGGGTCCAGGATATTTGGTGTAATCCATGTGGTATAATGTTGAAAAGGGTCCAGGATATGCTTCAATGGTTATATTTGATTCAACGACAGCAGTGAAGAAGAATAAATAGTGAGTGAGATAAATAGTATATATTGTAATTAGAAGACTATGGGAGCCAGTATACAAAAATATGTTATAGCGAATCATAACCAGTAAGCACATCGGTCACTTTTAAAAGGCACTACCCTAAGTCATTTCTTTCAGTACTGTGATAATCGAACAAAACTGTTTCACTAGCTTAATAATTTTAAAGTTATAGTTCTGTTGAGTTTACGCATGACTCACCGTCATAATACTTAGCTGTAAAGTATAATTTGTTTGTTTCAACATATATTAAATCAAGGAAAAAACTTTAGAAATCCATCAAAATATCCATTTCGCCAGAATTGACAGTGCATTTTAACAATGACCGATTCATTTATATTTTAATCTATTGCACAAAGCTAATTCTTAAAACAACACTTTACAAACTAGAGATGTGTTCATGGATATGGGAACCGATATATACACATTTATCGATATTTTCAAAATGAGTACAAAATCTGTGTCAATATGAAATCGATATGCTATTTGGCTATTTGACAGTATGCTTGTCCACGCGTGACTATTCGTTTATAGACTAATCTGAAGAGGAAAGTGATTGTGCGCTTTATTCGAGGAATAGGCTAACAAACGCCGCTATTAGCGTTATCAGTAATAGTAACAGAGCTATTTAAAAGCGCCAGTAATTCCAAAAAAGAGTCATCCGTGAAATGGGGAAAACAGAAGGCTGTTGATTCCCCATACCAGTAGGCTACGTTCAGCCCTAAAGTATCTTGTAGTTCCAGCAACTTCGGGGCATACAGAGAGGGTGTTTACTAAAGCAGTCGAACTTGTGTCTGCACTTCGTTCCCAGCCAATGTACTTATAAGAATAAACAATAACTGAGACGTTTAATAAGTAGTGGGGTACCACGGGATTAATGTAAACATTCTCTAATAAAAGTTCAGCTTTGATAGCATTTTCACAAATTTTCTCAATGTTTCTTTCACAAAACTATAAGTTGTGCCCAAATGCAAATTGACATCGATATATCCTTCACTGATATATTGAAATCGATGACGTACTGATGTTATACCGATATGAAATCGAAGCGTCGATAAACATACTTCTAGGGCATTTATTTATTTATTTATTTATTTATTTATTTATTTATTTATTTATTTATTTATTTATTTATTTATTTATTTATTTACTTATTTATTTACTTATTTATTAATTCTGGTGTAGTTAAGGCCATCAGGCCTTCTCTTCCACACCACCAGAAATACAAATACAATAACAGAAATAAAAAGGAAAAAAAAAAACACTATAAACAAAGTAAAGTCACACAAAAATATACACAGGTTGCAGTCACACAAACTTTAAATGAGTGATTAAGTACAATTAATTGTATCCTAATTAACTAACATAAACAAGAAACTTGCAATTTTAATCTAGAGTAAAAAACACAAATCAACACTTCTAGCAATACCTAAAAAGCATTAAACAAGACAAAATTTTCCAATTTAATTTTGAATTTTGATAAAGTCCGGCAGTCCCTGGCGTCATTAGATAACGAATTCCAGAGGCGGGATATTTCTACAGTGTAGGAGGATGAGTATAGAGACGTTCTATGATGAGGGATAGAAAGAAGTGCTTGATGCCGGTTTCGAAGAGTTGTAAGAAATTGAAAGCGCGATAAGAGATAATTCGGAGTAGAAGTATGCATGATTCTAAACAGAAGAGACAGTGAATGTATTGTTCTTCGTTCCTTCAGACGCACCCATGAAAGTAACTGGAGGGAAGGTGTTATATGGTCAAATTTACGAGTATTGCAGATGAATCGTATGCACACATTATGAACACGTTGTAGTCTCTCAGCTAAGAGTGAACTTACATTAGTTAGTAAGGAATCGCAATAATCAAAATGGGGCATTACAAGCTTCTGAATAAGATTCTTTTTTAGACTAAGTGGTAGAAATTCTTTCATATGAAACAAAGAATGAAGTTGAGAAAATATTTTTTTGCAAGTGTGTGTTACTTGAGTGTTCCAATTTAGATCGCTATCCATAAAAATGCCAAGATTTTTAACTGTTTCGCTGTATTTAACAGTAATCCCATTCAATATTATATGTGGTATAGTACCACTATCAAGAGTACTTCGTAGACGATTATGTCCCATTACGATTGCTTGCGATTTCTCTGGATTTAACCTTAATCCAAATTTGTGTGCCCACAGTGAAATCGAATTTAAGTCTTTACAGGATCGTTAGATGAGGGATATCAGCCTTTAGTGGGCAGATACAGATAATGTCTTCCTCCGTGTCGTGAATTCGATTTGATTCTCTTGAATTTCTAGCTCTAAATGCTACCAATAATATTTTGGATATCATGTAGTATATTATATACAGTCACGAAGCTCAATACGTAGTAAATATGCATCCAGAGATAGTTGCTAACCACTAGGATCGCTAATATCGCCTCATTACAGACAATGCGAAATAGTACCGGCACAGTCTATTGTTCCTAGCACCCTCACAACTCAAGCTTCGTGACTGTATATACCAGACTGTAATACAAGGTTGGGAAGTGCTTTTTAAAAAATCGAGAAAAAGTTTGAAAAAAAAACGAGCAAAACGAGTTTTTCAATTTCCGAGATTTTGTAATGCACTTCACAAATGTGTATTGTACAGTATTTTTGCACGATAGTATATTTTGAAAACAATATTTTTAAAATTCTTAATATATGCTACAGCACGTACATTACACTATAAACAGTGAGTGAAGATTAGCAGTCTGGCCAACGCACAAACTTCACCATCAGTTCTGCAGTTCTCTATAGGGAAATGGCGGCAAGCTATGAAAGTTCAGATTTAAGGAACTATTCTCATGCATTTTTCTTAGAATTTATAGAATGTATAAATCTTTTCCATGATTATGGAAAATCAAATAAGTTATTATTAAGGCTGGGTTTTTATGACCTAAATTATAAAAAAAAAGTACGATCCCTCCTCTTGATATGCTCCTTACATTGGAGACTATATTGCTGTAGATAATTGATGATAAGATCAATTTCATGTTCTTTGAGAATGTCTTCATTTTGACGGTGGTGAAGTAAAGTAATGGACATTCTACAGTTCTTCACATGAATCGCTTTAATTGCATTGCATTGTTTTTAACAACAAAAAACTTTGCTGAATTTAGGGAATGAATATTTTTTATTATCTTTTACGATGTCTATACACTTTACGCAGTAGCTTCGCTGTTAAGGAGAGACTTCAATGAAAATCATGAAAATTTAAAAAAAAATGTTTATTGCCTATTTCACGTCTTTAGAAAGCATATTTTCATACCCCGAATGGATTTAGTTCAATTCTGATTGCAAATATGTTTCAAAACGTTTTTAAATTAAGGATTTCAGAGGGGTAGCATTTAAAGAGGTGTCAAAATTATTTTTTCATAAAATATTTTTTTTTATAAATTTCTATTACAAATATAGTAACTTTTGTTCTAAAGTTGGCTCCCTGAAGTCACTAGGAGAAGAATTTTGTGCGAGATCTTGCGTATTTGCTTGTTTTCCGCACAGAACCAATACGCGGTAAGTGTGAAATACCACATTCAGTATTCCCAACGTGACACACATAACAATTTCCCTCTTCTTACCGCTTAAGCGCGACATTCATTTTACTGCTTTAGGCTTTTAACATATTATTTTTAGAGACGTTTAACATAGTAATAATTATTAATTGGAAACTTACCACTGCAATTTCACCTAAATTGCAATGTTAATTATTGTTTTTAAATATTTGCAAAAATTAAGTAAAGTCTACTACTCCACGAAACTTATTGCATTCCTGATACAAGTAACATTAAGGAAGCCGTGAAAAAACCAACGAGATTCCAGATGCCGATGTTATTACTGCAATATGTTATATAAATAATATTGTTAAAATATTAAAATGAAAAATAAATCATTACATAACCTTACCGTTTGTTTTAAGTTCGCATTTATAGACTGGGGAAAAAAATACAGACGTATATCACGGTCTGCTGGAGTATAGTAAACACAGAAAACATTTTATAGCAACAATGTTGAAGAAAGATATTTTGGTGTTCCGAAGTTGGCGTCATTAAACAGAAACCATCATGGAGATTTCATTGCAACTAATTAGAAATTTCAGGTATGTAATAAACGATCTTCGCACAAAATAATGTACGATACACGAGCGGTATGTTTGTTTTCATGTTCTGGGAAATTAAAAAAGCTCAACTACGTTTCGCTTTTTCAATCTTTTCCTCGAACATGAAAACGTCAAATACCGCTCTTGTAACGTATATTACTATTAATAGGTACTGTACGCCTATATCTTACATAAGTATTCATTTTACATTCATATTCACTTTCCCTTAAGTTTATTTTTTTCGATTCAACACCAACTTTTTTTATGTCAATCAATCTGGATGAAATTTTACTGCAAGTATTTATGACGTAGTGTCATGTTTCTATGCATTTATTTTGTAAGAAATGCTGCTAGTTTATTTTATTAATATTGCTTTGTGAATTATAGAAAAAATAACAATCAAAATTAAATAGAAATGTTTGAAAGTTAATACATGACATATTTTATAAAATGAATGCATAGAAATGTTCCTCTACGTCTTGTGAATGTAACTAAAAAAAGGAAGTTTAAAACTTGAGATCTTCTACTAAAAACTTGGGTTTGAAATTATTTCTAAAAAAGAAAATAGAAAAAAAAAATCAAAAGCCAAAAACATTTGGGAGTTCAAAAGTTGAATTTTTTTTTGTGAAGTAAAAGTGTTAACATAACGTGATCCTCAAGACCGTTCAAGGCCTTTAATTCTATATCTTTGCTTTGTTTTCTTGTATTTCTTTATAGGCGTAATGAAAGAAAGGCTCCAGTGTTTACATTGTTCTGTTTAACATGCAAGGAAATTTCTGCATCAATTATTTAATGCAATGCCTCTTGATTGTACACTGGCGAGAGTCGTGTGTTCGATAACGTGTCACGGTGTTATGTCTGCAGATCCCACCTGTTAATACCGTGACATTATCACCAACAGATCACGAGCACTTGGTGAGAGCTGTGTATAGGGTTCCTGCAAACCACAAACTGTACGTCGTCTCAAGTATGGTCATTTCCCATGTAGGGGTACATTCGCAATACACATGCCAACGCAAATACAATAGTCTTACAAACAGAAAGAAAAGAATGAGAATTTTAGAATCCACGATAAGAAACGGTAAACGTAAGAAATGACTATCAATTCTGTTGATCCTCAGGTGTTCATTGATGTAATCAATTTTATTGCAAGTATAAGTGAATCTTTTGAAGAGGTGGAGAAGTTCAGATATCTGGGAGCAAGAGTAACAAATATAAATGATACTCGGGAGGAAATTAAACACAGAATAAATATGGGAAATGCCTGTTATTATTCGGTTGAGAAACTTTTATCATCCAGTCTGCTGTCAAACAATCTGAAAGTTAGAATTTATAAAACAGTTATATTACCGGTTGTTCTGTATGGTTGTGAAACTTGGACTCTCACTTTGAGAGAGGAACATAGGTTAAGGGTGTTTGAGAATAAGGTTCTTAGGAAAATATTTGGGGCTAAGAAGGATGAAGTTACAGGAGAATGGAGAAAGTTACACAACACAGAACTGCACGCACTGTATTCTTCACCTGACATAATTAGGAATACGATGAAAGAGTAATGGAACGGAGAAAAATTCTCTCCGGCGCCGGGATTTGAACCCGGGTTTTCAGCTCTACGTGCTGATGCTTTATCCACTAAGTCACACCGGATACAACCCCGGCGTCGGATAGAATCGTAATCAGATTAAGCTCCAAGTCTTGGGTTCCCTCTAGTGGCCGCCCTCTGCACTACGTCATACATGTCTATGAACGTAGGACCGAAGTCCACACATGTGCAGAGGTGCACTAGTTATGAGTGACTAGTTGGCCGGGATCCGACGCATGATGACGCAGAATATCTGCATGGAAATATCATATGTACTTCGGTACATTAAAATAATATATATAATTAGGAATATTAAATCCAGACGTTTGAGATGGGCAGGGCATGTAGCACGTATGGGTGAATCCAGAAATGCATATAGAGTGTTAGTTGGGAGGCCGGAGGGAAAAAGACCTTTAGGGATGCCGAGACGTAGATGAGAGGATAATATTAAATGGATTTGAGGGAGGTGGGATATGATGATAGAGAATTAATTAATTTTGCTCAGGATAGGGACCAATGGCGGGCTTATGTGAGGGCGGCAATGAACCTCCGGGTTCCTTAAAAGCCAGTAAGTAAGTAAATAAGTATAAGTGAATCATTATCAGAGCTCACGTGACAGGCAAGTGAGATTTTTTGACGTAATCGAATTCCTTGATAAGCGGTACAGGTAACATAAACAAGATAGGCCTGTTCTTCACTCATTAAGGTCAAATGTTCATCTGCCTTTAGCTAGCCCTCCCAGTGAGCCATAGGCTTATGTCGAGATATTATTGTGTAACTCATCATCATCATCATCATCATCATCATCATCATCATCATCGTCAACATCATCGTCGAGAAATGTTCCGGATATGAGGTCCACTACAGTTTTGTTTCGATATTAATTTTGATCAGTTGTGTAGTCAAGTGTCCAAAGACAGGTCTGAACTCACAAGTGATATCAAGAAGGCACCAATTATGAGGAAGCTAGGCCAGGAGATAATGGGGTAAGGTGGCCAGTTCCTTTCCCCCTCCATTGCATACATCGCCGACTAGCTACATATTACACTAGTCAGACTTCAGATGCATATAAAAAAAATGTTCTTCCTCTGACACATATCAAGTGAGATGTACTGCCAGATAATGGATATACATATCAGCCTAGATCATATATGTAACAGATAACTCATCGCTATGTTAAAATGCATCTGAAGAGAACAACCGCCAGGATCGCCACCCGTCCGCCGTGAACGAACACGAGATGGCAGTACAGTCGCTAATGCAATTCAAATGGGAATTAAGACGTGACTCTTTATGTAACAACTAGATGTCAGCGTAGTAAACCTGACAAAAGTTGTTAACGTCAAAGCCTGTAAGGCCGACCTATCTGATCTACAATGCTTGGGAAAAGTGACATAAGTCAGTTTCCACAAACCTTTTTTGATAATTTATTGACAACTTACACTGGTTTATGTCGATTTGATTTTTTTCTGTATGAATTATTGTATTGGGAGGAATACTTATGTATTTTTTTTTCCAAGCGAGCAGATGTTCCGTAAGTTGTCAATAAATTATCAAAAAACGTTTGTGGAAACTGACTTGTGTCACTTTTCCCGAGCACAGCAGATACATGATCTAGGATATCAGCCAGAGCCTCAGTTATTAGAGGTACCCGTTGGCATTGCAAGGGTTAATTCTTCCCAACCGTTAGACTTAAGTATATCAGGTTAAATCGATGTAGGTTAATAAGAACTACATTATCCTGAAGTATTTTACATTCCTCCTGAGACATCCTGTATAAAATCTCTTAACCATGACTAACAAAGTAGAAGGCGAAATGATGATGATGAGGATGATGATAATACTATGATGTTGAAGACGATATTAGAATTCAAAGAAGCTGACAATGATGATGCATACCCTCATCGTAACCTCCACGCAATGTCATATGTGCGTCTTAAGGCTCATTCACAATGAAAATTAAACATAACGTAAGCGTTAACTTAAAAATGTAAACGTTACGGTAAAATCAAGAACATTCACGATGGGAACATAAACATATCCGCAAAGATACTTGGTAACCATAGAAACATAACAACGACGTCATTTCCTCATATTCTCCACGATTGTGTACTGTTTGCAAAAACGTTAAGCTTAAAAACATGAAAGTTTGGAGTTCGCAAACTTTCCTGTTAATGTGTAACGGCAATGTTAATGTCAGTGTTTATGTGAATCATTGTGAATGATCCCATTTGGTAGCCTGGGCGCAAACTTTTGTGTTTATGTTACGGTTATGTTTAATTTTCATTGTGAATGGGCCTTTACTCCTTGCGTGGAACGCGCCTGATATTTTCTTCATAAATTTTAAGTGAACGCGTATTCATTTCTGTGTTGGGTTGACGTTGCGGTGCTCAGATACTGCCGTAACACGTCAAGTATAGTACATGGAACCGTAAGACGTACCAGTATTTTCCCCCTTAATTTCTCCCCAACCGTTAAACTTCGGACATAGGCCTATGTATGTGAGGTTAAATCGATGTTAGTTAATCCAAACTACATTATCCTGAAGTATTTTACATTGTTCCTGAGACACTATATAAAGTCTCTTAAGCATGACTTACAAAATAGAAGATGAAGAGGAAAACAGTAAAGAAGAAGAAGGTAATGATAAGGATGAGGATGATAATGTGATGTTGAACACAATAGTAGAATTTAAAGACGCTGACGATGATGTTGTACACCCTGTATAAAGTCTCTGAAGCATGGGTCGGTACTCGGACCATTGTTGTTCAGAATATATGTCAATGATATTACATCTCTTGTAAGGCATTGTAACTATCACTTGTATGCTGACGACCTTCAATGCTACATCTCTTCCCGCTTAGACCGAGTAAATGACGCTATAGATAAATTGAACGAAGACATTGACTGGATTGTGACATGGACAAAGAAACTCAGTCTTAAAATCAATCCTGGAAAGACACAAGCAATTATATTAGGACACAAACGGCAAACCGACGCTGTAAAACACCTCGACATTTCCCTCGTTAAAGTAAGTACAGTGCATATCCCTTTCAGTTCTTCAGTAAAAAATCTTGGCATTCACATGGATAATAATCTCAACTGGGACATGCAAATCACAGAAACCTGCAGAAAAGTATATTCTATTATCCATGTGCTAAAAAGGATAAATGTTCATCTCCCCTCTTGCTTAAAAAAGTCCCTTGTGCAGACACTTGTATTTCCCTGTTTCGATTATGCTGACATTTTATTGACTGACCTCTCCAGCGACAACAAAATGAAACTTCAACGTGCTCATAATTTGTGTGTACGTTTTGTAAGCAATGTTCATAAATATGATCATATTACCCCATCCCTGGAAGCAATAGGTTGGCTTAAACTAGATAAGAAAAGTTATTTACATTCACTTCTCCTTCTCTTCGAAATCTTGAACTCTTCTATTCCTTCGTACCTGTCGTCTCGCTTCACTTACCTTTCTTCCCACCATAATCTGAACACACGCTCTCGTCATGAAACAATACTAACAATACCATTCCATCGCACCTCCTCATACTCATCCTCTTTCACAATAGCCCTTCCAAGACTCTGGAATTCGCTACCTGCTAGCGTCAGGGACTGTCGAAATAAAATTGAATTCAAACGAAAACTTACTAGGCAATTGGCCAGTAATTGATTTCTTGTAAATAGTTTCTTTAATCTATCACAAAATATTTCAATATTCAGTAATTTCATCACTATACGATTTTGTTATTCTACATTTAATTTGTAATTCAGTAAATGTAAAATATTCTTTGTTTCTCTATGACTATTACACTCTTACTACGTCACACTACTTTTGACCAATAAAACGGTACGAAAGGACGTATTTCAACAAATCATGGCTGCTTATCGCACAATTTTATCGCGTCCCTAGCATTTGTTTAATTTTATCGCGTCCCTAGCATTTGTTTCTGTGTTTGCCAACATTTGAAACTGCGCTGGTCTGGACGTCAAAAAAAAAAAAATATATATATATAAAATTACAAACCACTCCAGTCGATGCACAGCAGTTTCAAATATGACTCGCATTGGCATTCAAGAACAAGAATTAATAAAAGTCACTGATCATACCTATGCATCTTCTGAAATTCGATTTAAAAATAAATGAATAAGTTGAATACACCATGTAGGCCTAAATCAACGAGTTCCACTTCTATTACGCACACGTCCAATATAACATCAATTGAACCACCAACCACATTCAAATTTGAAAATTGTACATTCAATAATTATTCCTTTTAAAATTATTCATGTTTTTTTATGTCATCGTCGTTAATTAAAACTTTTCTAACACTTGTGTATATTAGTTAGGTTATGTTATAGCTTCTGCTATATGATATTATGGATAGTCACGTATCAGAGATTGTTTAATATTAAGATATATTGAAAATAATCTGTCAAGTGACGTTGATTACTGGGATTCGGATAATTGAAGTGGAATGTTGCATTTTAATAAAAATGAAACTGAATCAACAAAGCCTTCTTGACTAGTAACATTGCCATCGTGTATAATAGATCGAGAACTTCTCCATGGATATATATATATATATTTATCCATGACTTCTCGACGAGAAGGCATTGCTCACTACTGCCATCTAGCATGCATCTAGCGTAATATTTGTAATGTTGAGATGGTACAATAATACATTTGAAGACAGTTGTATTTTCGTAAGTCAATTAATATTTTATTGTATTGGAGTACTTCGTTACTTCTAATGTTTATATACTTTCTTCTAATCGTGTAATAGTCAATTAAATCCCACTCGAGTTTTGATTTTCTCTAGATAAATCAAAACGTCTAGTGAGATTACTGTTGATAAATTATCTAGCTTTAATTATTCAGGTAATCTTTTCGTACTTTGATTTTATTGTAATTGTAATTGTAAATTTAATACTAATTGTAATGTTATTTGTAACTGTAATTATAAATTTAATACTAATTGTAATTTTATTGTTCATATTGTAGTTGGAATCTCCTGGTAGAGGGGCAGAGAAGGCCTCACGGCCTTATCTCTACCAGGTTAAATAAATAAATACTAAATACATATCTTACAAATAGAAGATGAAGAGGAAAACTGTAAAGAAGAAGAAAGTGAAGATAATGAGGATGAGGATGATAATGTGATGTTGAAGACAATAGTAGAATTTAAAGACGCTGACGATGATGTTGCACACCCTCATGGTAACCTCCACGCAATGTCGTACGTGTTTCTTACTCCTTGCGTGGAACACGACTGACATTACGTTTCTTCATAAATTCTAAATAGATGCAGCAGTTGATTAAGCGTTAAATAATACACGACAAAGAAGACATATACACCCAGGTAAAATAACGCTGACAGACAGATGGACACTCTCGGTCTCCTCCCCTATATATATGCACTCTGCATAACAAATGCGAAAAGAACGGCAGTTCCATCACAGTTCAGACATGGCGGCCGTTTAGATGTGGGTGGTGCGGGACCTCCAGACCGAGTCCATGTCACACAACATGTTGCGGTCGATCCCTGTGGTATCCCGGACAACGCATCCCCATTCCTTTTTTTTTTTTATTTATGTACATGGTAACATGGTATTGTTACGTCACCGTATCCGGGTTACTCAACCACAGCGCACGAAACCACAGCGATTCGGTTTGTTCAACGACGGACTGTAATGATAGACTTTGCAGTGGTTCACAATTGTGTACACACAAGCTGGCGTCAGTGCTGGAGCTGCAGACTTTTTTACTTTCGCCGTGTTTGATCTCAACTCCTGACCATAATTGTGCCGGATTTTGGCATTAAATAACCACAAATTACGCCTTCGGACCTCAAGTTTTCAAACTTGTATCTCACTAGTGGGATTAAATAGGAAACTCAGTCTGCCGCTATCGCTTGTATTGTCTCCATACG
Source organism: Periplaneta americana (assembly GCF_040183065.1). Classification (NCBI taxonomy): domain Eukaryota; kingdom Metazoa; phylum Arthropoda; class Insecta; order Blattodea; family Blattidae; genus Periplaneta; species Periplaneta americana. The sequence continues at coordinate 43,231,159 of NC_091122.1, read as the reverse complement.
ATAAAACTCTGTCTTCGGTGTCCTATTGGTTACTTAGAAAACCCTACTTGTAAGAAAACTGCCCCATAAGACCCATACTCTCTCTGGAAGTTACAGAATAAAAACATTGTCCAACCTAACAGAGTGTCCAAGGTAGAGGGAAGTAGAATTTCTTTAGCATGCAATGGAAAGGAAATTACTGTGCATAATGTTAAGGAACCAAATACCTTACTATAATAATACCGGACAGCTGTATACTAGCAGCATTGGCGTGAGTGTAAAATATCGCGGACTTGACATCTAGCGGAGCGGCGTGAAATTACGTCCACAAATACAAATGAAGAGTCCACTGCAAGAATGATGGATGTCATATATATAGTCCTACTTTTCACGTGCGATATTATTCTTCACTAGTGTTAATATTATATTATATAATTCCATTGCCGCTGTAATTTAAATTTTAGTTCCTATTTTATTTAATTAATATATTTATTTTTTATTTTCTATATTTCTCTTATATTAATATTGTATTATATAATTTCTGTAACTGTAATTTTAATTCTGAACTGCGACCGAACACGAGCGCTGCTCATTCGGTCTCAAATTTTGTTAATACTACTGTATCTCCTTTTTTTTTATCTTGTTTGTATTATTTTATTTCTATTTCTCTTGTTTGTTTGTAATTATATTCTTTATTCTGTATATTTAAATTTAAATAAATAGATAAATAAATTTGGAATACATTTTGCAGGCGATGCAATTGAAAGTTTGAAATGCTTAGCGCTCAAAGCTTAACTGTGATTTTCCGATCATTACTGGACAATGACTATCAATGTTAATGCCATATAACTCTGTATGTACATTCTATATGTCTTAAGCTATGCATTGACAGTCATGGTTCATTTTCGACAAGAAAGTGACATCCATCATTCTTGCACCGGACTCTTCAAATATTAACATAACGGGATTCGGACTATTGTTTAAAACCAGAATAAAGTTACTAATGTGGAATAATATATGAAACACTTAAGAAATGTTGAATAGTATTTAATGTAAACTTATTATCTTATATAAAAAAGATGCATATTATGAGAAATAACCTATTGCACATTTCATATTACTTTCCGTAATTAATTGTTATATATTTTTTCTTTGGTTTACCGAGACAAAATCAATCTGATATTAGGAATGAATTTACAGTAATGTTTTATATACGCATTGCTGACAACTGCAAAGATAAAATTGATAGTAATCTGATGCTTGTAATAATTAGTAAAGGCATGTGGACAATAAGAAAGCTTAATTTGATAAAACCTTAAAATCAAATACATTTTAACTTCTATTTATTTATTAGGTCTAAATAAAAAAAACTAATTTGTATTTTTCTATCAACACAAAGACGAAGGAATTAGGCCTACTAAAGAATGTTGTTGACTCACGTTTTATGAACTGTAGGAAGTCGAAAGTACGATTTGGAGCAATTTGTAATGCTGCAATTGTGACAATTATAAAGAGCACATATACACACTGACTTTTTAACACTAGTATTAATTCATAAAACTATTAACAAATTAACTAGCCCAGCAACAATATACATTGCAGTTGATTACAGCTTGTTCCGTCAGTATCTCCATCCCGGCAGGTAGGTAGCAGCACCATCGTCGTTCGCACGTAAAACTGCTAGCTGTCCGGTATTATTATAGTAAGGTATTTGGTTTAACTTTGTTAAAAGTCCTATTCATAGACAATACTTCTGAGATTTTGGCTTTGGTAAGTCGAGATTTGACGATCTCGTTCTAGTGTTGGCAATCACAATCACTGACTTCTAAACGAATTAAATTAATGGATAGTTGAAATACAGTAGGCACTGCCACAATCAAAGCCATCTTTTGAGTCACAAATCAATGAAACAATTGAACATCGGTACATGTTAAGCGATTGTTAACCGTTCTTGCAGCTTTACATAAGAATAATATTATTCGAAGGCTTATTGTGAAACTAACGTAAGAACAAAAATGGACATTTTTAGATCTTTACACCAATTGATGATAACTTGTTCTTCTACATGGCCATAACAAATCGTAACACAGTTCGAACAGTCTTGTATATAACACAATTCATATAGCTACAAAACATGATGGTATAGTTTATCTCAAATAGTATTGCCTGTTAAGAATTTTGTTGTGAATAAAACGTCTATTGTAGTTACGTTAGTTTCATATTAAGCCCTGAAATTATTTCATTGTAAAATAATTTTGTTATGAAGATATGGAAGATGAGATTCCACCAATGACAGACTATGAAAGAGACATATTATCCTGCTGACAGTTGACAGGGTTACTCCCTGCATTTGCTGCAGAAACTACTTAAAATTATCTGAAATCAATATGCAGAAAACATTATTATGACGACCGCAAGGATTATATGCATATCCAACTGTATAACCTATCCTCTATATCAGTGGTCGTCAGCACTCACTGAAATGTGCAAAGGGTAAGCGGTGCCGTCCCGTGTGCACCGTCGTGCAACAGGGAGAGATAGAGAACATACTCGCTAGCAGCTATGAGTGCACCATGGTGCACTCCGTTTTCCGCGGGTAAGAGACGGTAGCCCCAGGTGCTCTGTGCTGAGACCCCTGCTCTATAGAATTAAATACTAAAAATCAATATTAAGGTATCAATCCTTACCTATAGCGTAAGATCGTGATGAAATAAGTTGTATTTATGGTGTAACAGATAATCCTTTTTTATTATTATTCATCAATGAATGTCGAAACACGATGAGTATATCTAATACTGTCTGTTTAACAAATCTGTACCTTGATTTTAATTTATAATCTATACTAATAATAAATCTGTAGCCGAAATTTTTCTGGTAATTTTCGATTTTCCAAAAATAATTGGTCCTAACATATATAATTAATCTCCCTGAAACCGAAAATCGCTTTTTTGAAATTTTTGTTTGTAAGTCTGTCTGTATGTCTGTCTGTCTGTATGTTTGTTACCTTTTCACGCGATAATGGCTGAACGGATTTCGATGAAAATTGGAATATAAATTAAGTTCGTTGTAGCTTAGATTTTAGGCTATATGGCATTCAAAATATATTATTTAAAAGGGGGGTTATAAGGGGGCCTGAATTAAATAAATCGAAATATCTCGCTTATTATTGATTTTTGTGAAAAATGTTACATAACAAAAGTTTCTTTAAAAATCATTTGCGATAAGTTTTATTCCTCGAAAAATTTTGATAGGACTGATGTTTAATGAGATAAATGAGTTTTAAAATTAAAATAACTGCCATCTAAGGCCGTGTAATGAATTAAAAAACAAATGACTTCGTCTATAAGGGGCCTTGGACAGCAACAATCGAAAGCTATGAAAGATAGCCTACAGAGAATGTTTCTGTGTTTGTATGAAGTAATATCTTAAGCTAAATTAACCGATTTGTATAATTAATTATTAATTCACCATTGGAAAGTGTAGTTTCTCTAGATGGACATAATGCTATAATGTTATTACAGTAACTTCTGAGTGAATCGAGGACAGGTAAGATTAAAATAGCTTCTTATGCACAGAAAACTTGATAGGCTATTCTGTACATTCGTTTCCTGTATTTCCTAAAATAATTTTTATGACCAAATGAGTCGTCTCTGGATCAAAATGATCGCATTTTAATTATGCAAATACAATTTAAATTAAGTAACATAATAAACGATTTATCCTTATATCAAACACGAATGCTCTCTGGATCAAATGTCCTATTTTAATTATCTAATTACTTTATATTTATTTCTAACGGGTGCAGCGGAGCGCACGGGTACGGCTAGTCTATAATAATACGCTAAGGAACATGAGCGGCTTTAATAATCTCCTGGAGGTCTTCAATATTCTCGAAAAATTCAACAATTTTGCAAATATCAGCCATTTTCCTTATGCCTACAAACGAAAGTCAAAGTCAAAGTCTACATTTTCGGCGGCTTCGAAGTAAAGTCACGATTGAAGTTTACTTTCGTTCAAAGTGTCGACTTTGAATAGGAAAATGGCGACTTTGTACTTTCCAAAGTCAACTTTGGTCCAAAGTGTCGTCTATGAATACGACCCTTAGAATACCCTACTTGTAAGTAAACTGACCCATATGACCCATACACTCTCTGGAAGTTACAGAATAAAAAATTTGTCCAACCTAACAGGGTGTCCATGGCAGAGGGAAGTAGAATTTCTTTAGCATGCAATGGAAAGGAAATTACTGCACATAATGTTAAGGTACTTACTTACTTACAAATGGCTTTTGAAGAACCCGCAGTTCATTGCCGTCCTCACATAAGCCCGCCATCGGCCCCTGTGCAAGATTAATCAGTCTCTATCATCATATTCCACCTCCCTCAAATCCATTTTAATATTATCCTCCCATTTACGTCTCGGCCTCTCCTTAAGGAACTACAGTATTCAAATATTTCGTCATTTAGCTCGTCATAAACAGTTAATCGTAAAATTGGCAAAACTTCATTTCTAACACTAGTTTATTAAACCGTGTCGGACTGTAAAGAAAACAACTATCGCAATGTCCATATTTTATATGTAGAACAATATTATAGTAGGCCTATTGTGAAAAATTTTAATTTTCCTACCATTTTTTTCTATTGTTCTATTAAAATTAAAGCATATGACTTATTAACCTGTTGTATCCAACAGGATACTTCGCGAATTTAAGGGTTAACTTATTTCACTACGGTTTAACTTAACCGAGACTCTGTAATACGGCACGTTGAGTTAAACTTATGGTTAGGTTTAACATAATCTTCAGATTAACCGTATTTGTAATGCCGGGCCTTAGTCAGACTTTCTAATGACAGGAAATAATGATACGTGTTAATATTTTTATTTACTTTGTAAGAAATATTGAATATTACAACTGTGAAATAAAACTTCGGAATATCACGTTCATAAAAATGTTATGAATTGTGATATAAAGCTTCAGCGATGTTCAATACAGCAAAATATAAGTAAAATTCCGGTCGCCAGTAATTATTCCCCAAACGAAGAAAATAATTCCGGTATGGCATAGTTGCGACCCGCGGTCAATTGGGAGGCCTAGGCATGGCATAATTGCGCCCCGAAGAAATCAGGTAGCAGAAGGGACATGGCATAATTGCGCCCCGAAGAAATCAGGTAGCAGAAGGGACATGGCATAGTTGCGCCCCGAAGAAATCAGGTAGCAGAGTGGACATGGCATAATTGCGCCCGGAAGAAATCAGGTAGCAGAAGGAACATGGAATAGTCGCGCCCCGATGGGCATAGTACACACGAAAGTGATTGTCATAATATAAACAAATTACTTACAAATATTACAGTGATAGCTGCATTTAAATCAGATAGGCCTAGCATATGATCAATTTTACTATTTAAAATAACACTTTTTTTTATCGATCACACACGATAAATGAACTGCATTTTTTGTTTGTACATCTGTATCTTAACCCTACGGTACAGGGTTTCGAAAATTGAAACTTAGAACCATTGTGAATTATTAATTCTTTACGCTTTTCACTAAACTTAACATTCATTATAAATTAACCTCACTATACGACACAGACGGTGTGACAATCCTTAATAAAATGTCAAAGACTGCTAAGCCCCCATATTCCTACGGCTCACTCATTTGAATATGTCAGTTAATAAAGTACTGCCAACTTCATGGTGTTCATTTTAACGGTAGGCTATTGATAATAACTGCATAAACAGTAGAAAAACAGTTAATAAAGTACTGCCAAATATATGGTGTTCATTATAACGGTATGCTATTGATAATCACTGTATAAACAGTAGAAAAACAGTTAATAAAATACTGCCAACTGTATGGTATTCATTTTAACGGTAGGCTATTGATAATCACTGCATAAACAGTAGAAAAACAGTTAATAAAGTACTGCCAACTTCATGGTGTTCATTTTAACGGTAGGCTATCGATAATCACTGCATAAACAGTAGAAAAACAGTTAATAAAATAGTGCCAACTTCATGGAGTTCAGTTTAACGGTAGGCTATTGATAATCACTGCAAACGGTATAAAAACAGTTAATAAAGTACTGCCAACTATATGGTGTTCATTTTAACGGTAGGCTATTGATAATCACTGCATAAACAGTAGAAAAACAGTTAATAAAGTACTGCCAACTTCATGGTGTTCATTTTAACGGTAGGCTATCGATAATTACTGCATAAACAGTAGAAAAACAGTTAATAAAGTACTGCCAACTTCATGGTGTTCATTTTAACGGTAGGCTATCGATAATCACTGCATAAACAGTAGAAAAACAGTTAATAAAATACCGCCAACTTCATGGTGCTCATTTTAACGGTAGGCTATCGATAATCACTGCATAAACAGTAGAAAAACAGTTAATAAAGTACTGCCAACTTCATGGTGTTCATTTTAACGGTAGGCTATCGATAATCACTGCATAAACAGTAGAAAAACTGTTAATAAAATACTGCCAACTTCATGGTGTTCATTTTAACGGTAGGCTATCGATAATCACTGCAGAAACAGTAGAAAAACAGTTAATAAAATACTGCCAACTTCATGATGTTCATTTTAACGGTAGGCTATCGATAATCACTGCATAACAGTAGAAAAACGGTTAATAAAATACTGCCAACTTCATGGTGTTCATTTTAACGGTAGGCTATCGATAATCACTGCATAAACAGTAGAAAAACAGTTCATAAAGTACTGCCAACTTCATGGTGTTCATTTTAACGGTAGGCTATCGATAATCACTGCATAAACAGTAGAAAAACAATTAATAAAGTACTGCCAACTTCATGGTGTTCATTTTAACGGTAGGCTATCGATAATCACTGCATAAACAGTAGAAAAACAGTTCATAAAGTACTGCCAACTTCATGGTGTTCATTTTAACGGTAGGCTATCAATAATCACTGCATAATCAGTAGAAAAACAGTTAATAAAATACTGCCAACTTCATGGTGTTCATTTTAATGGTAGGCTATTGATAATCACTGCATAAACAGTACAAAAAACAGTTCATAAAGTACTGCCAACTTCATGGTGTTCATTTTAACGGTAGGCTATCGATAATCACTGCATAAACAGTAGAAAAACAATTAATAAAGTACTGCCAACTTCATGGTGTTCATTTTAACGGTAGGTTATCGATAATCATTGCATAAACAGTATAAAAACAGTTAATAAAGTACTGCCAACTTCATGGTGTTCATTTTAACGGTAGGCTATCGATAATCACTGCAGAAACAGTAGAAAAACAGTTAATAAAATACTGCCAACTTCATGATGTTCATTTTAACGGTAAGTTATCGATAATCACCGCATAAACAGTAGAAAAACAGGTAATAAAATACTGCCAACTTCATGGTATCCATTTTAACCGTTGGTTATCGATAATCACCGCATAAACAGTAGAAAAACAGTTAATAAAATACTGCCAACTTCATGGTGTTCATTTTAACGGTATCGATAATAAATATTAAATCGCATAAGAAATCAATAAGGTTGGTTGATTACGAGGCTCGAGTTTCCGTAGTGTCTTTTTCTCTACCTATTTCATCGGGTCGCAACTATGTCATCCCCTTTTCTATACCTGATGGGAACGGGGCGCAACTATGCCCACAAAATAGGGACCCTTTTTTATCTGCTGCATTTTATCTGACCGTGGGGCGCAACTATGCCCTGCCCAACAATTCAAGTATCTTTATCGCTTGTGTCCAGGTACGAACAGTGGAGCCGCGGATCCAATGTCAAGCGTAGCAAACAGTCGACCACCGAAGACGTCTTAATACACCACGAAACGTAGAACAAGAACCTCGCATCTCTGTTTCTTGCCTGAGGTTCCCTAGTGACTGTTTTGACGTGGGGCCCTTGTACTTCCTGAACTTGAGTTACGCAAGCAGGCAGGCAGGCGTCATGCCCCGGCACTGGACGGACTCGGAGGATTCCTAGGACGCGGCGCGGGCGGGTTTTTGTGCCTGACAACGTCATCTGTCACGCCACAGCTGCCAGAGGTGAGGCAGGTACTTCCTCGTGCCTCCGCGTGCTTTTTCTTGAGGGCTTTTGACGTACAACAAATCGCTGCGCATTTGTCAATAGCAGTAGTCACCTTGATTGACACCGACACGTCACAACATCGAGACGAGACCTCTGGGAAGCAAGTGCGTGTGTGTACAGTCGGGCCTGCAGCCATCCATTCGTATGTAACAATATAAGAAATATGGACAATGAGGAAATCTGATGGAAAAGAATGATCTGTACAATTACTGTTCAGATGTATGAAGGATTTTGGAATTAATGGGAAAGACATAAACTCAATTCTAAATCGCATAATTCAGCAATTAATATGTTGTTGTTGTTTTCTAATGCCAGGCGTTTGACAATAAAGTCATTTGATCTCTTGCACTCCAATATTTTTCAAATATATTATCATGGCCAGCCACTGAAGCACAGATTTTGAGGTGTTCCGAATCCATTTCTTGGTTTGAGTTGCACAATGGGCAGTTAGGGGACTGATATATTCCAATTCTATGCAGGTGTTTGGTCAAACAATCATGGCCTGTTGCCAATCTAAATGCAGCTACAGACGATTTTCGTGGTAAATCGGGAATTAACTGTGGATTTTGATGCAGAGAGTTCCATTTTTTCTTTTGGGATTGAAATTTTGTTTGTTGAAGTCTAATTATGTAGATTTAATAAATCTCTTCACAGAGTAATACGTAGATTTAGTAACAGGTCTGTAAGTAGCAGTGCTGCCCTTCTTTGCTAAACCATCCGCATTCTCGTTTCCCAGGATTCCACAATGGGATGGTATCCATTGGAAAACAATTATTTTATTGAGTGATATTAATTGAGAGAGCATTTTAGTTATTTCTGCTGTTTGAGATGAAGGTGTGGGTCTAGAGACGATTGATAGAATAGCTGCTTTGGAGTCTGACAATATAACTGCATTCCTAAATTTATTGATGTGGCATAGATGATTCCTGAGACTTTCACTTATTGCAATGATTTCATCATCAAAACTTGTTGTTCCATATCCAAGAGATCTATAAAGTGAGAAGAGACAGCACGTAACACCTGCACCGGCACCTTGTTCTTTGGAGATCAAGGATCCGTCGGTGTATAAATGAAGCTAGTTTTATGGAGGGTACCTAATATTAATTGTCTCTGAAGACAATTGTTTCAGTATTTCAGTGTTTACTTCTGATTTCAGTATTTCTTCTGTTAAATTTAGATTATATTCTATATTTAATAGAGTCAAAGGGTTTGGTTTAATTTGTACAGTAATTAATATGAATGGGAGTGAAAGGAGAGGGAAGTAAGAAGCGTATGGCAGGGATGTTTCTTATCACCACATTCATTTAATAATAGTATATTATGCAACGAGCCTATAATGGTAGTAATTAAGGCGCGAGTATGTTTATGAAACGAGCGCAAGCGAGTTTCATAATTTTCATACGAGCATCTTAATTATCATTATAGGCAAGTTTCATACGACGTTTTATGGTCGACCATATTTCTAACTTGAAATTATTCATAAGTATTCATGTTATTGTTATGTGAGGAACGAAACTGACCTTGTGCAATAGCCTACCTCATAAATTGTGAGATGTGCGCAGACGCGAAAGTATTGATTTTTTCCGAGAAACAAAGTCGACGACTTTGATATAATCTAGAGAGTAAAATGAACATTAATCTTGATATAACATTGAAATTGATTTAGACATTGAAAAACGAGATGACAAATTGAAATTATTTGAATATTACTTACAATTAACTCTAATTATTATAGTAACAGAACATAACCTTCTGCGACAGTATTGGATTTCCAGCCTCCGTGACGTTTCGCTAGTTGTCTTTCGATTACATATCCGAGAATAATCGATACTTGCGCTTTCATATTGCTACAATGGCGTATTCTGATTGGTTGAAGAACTGAACTTTAATGAATAGGTGTACTTTAATAAAGTCCATTAAAGGGCTGCTACCAGGTGTATAATTACTACATTTCGGCATGGTCGAGCATAAAAATCTATCTACAATAGTGGCAAGAAAACCGGACCAACCCTTGTAGCTGATTTCAGAGCCTTGTTCACTCAGAGCACGATAGACTGGTGACTAAGACTTTCGTGGTTCGAATCCTGCCTGGGAAGGAAACTTTTTTTTGTTCCTTATTCAAATTTATTTCCAATACTTTTCGATTGCAGCGATATTTTACTACTTAATTAACTTATTAACTTATTATTCCCAGAACATTAATTTTACCAGGAAAGAAAGAAGTGAGAACATTGTGGCAACTGTTTCATCAAGCATAACATAATCCGAATTAGTCGGAAAAAATTAAACCAAATACTAGGGTAGCGGGAATGAAACTCTCGAGCGTGGGTCTAAATCAGCGGTGGCGAAAATGTAATCGTGCGCCGAGCCACTGTGTAACCTGCAACGTGCATAGCATCTATGGAGGAAGGCGGACACCCGAAGGAGAAGTGAAGCAACTGTCTTACTTACTAACGGATTTTCATTTTCCTTACGTCAGGCACTTAAATTTAATCTTATACAGTACTAGGCTACAAACTAATGTTCAGTAAGTACGTGTAACGAAGAAAGAAATGGACAATAAATGAACAATATCACAATCTAAAAATAACTGTCTTCAGAATGTCTCTGCGACAAAGTTTCAAAATCAGGAATTATGTCACTTACTGCCAGTCGTAGTTGATCACGAAGGTATTTGTATGTCAGTCGTGATCTAAATTTGGTTTTTACTATTTTAATTGTTGAAAATAATTTTTCACAAACGTAAGTTGTAGCGAACATGGCTTCAACAGATCAAGCGAAAGAACGAAGCTTCGGATATTTATTTTTTGGCAAAGATTTGAAAGTTCAATATTTGTCAAGTCCTTACATCTAGCTTTCATTTGACATCACATAGTAAATCAGTGAGTTCAAATTGGAGATCTAACTGAATTATTCGTACATCTGCTGAAAAAGGGTCGACGTACAGAGATGTTGATGATGATGATGATGATGATAACACTTAACCTTTTAATGTTTAATCAGTAACATGTAGTATAATGCCGTTTTATGTCATACAACCGTTTTACTCGTAATACTTGTGAACAAATCATACATTTAATATTCTCATATAGGGCCATTGACAGCAAAAAAAAAAAAAATGCATCTTCCCATGCTACTTGGAACTTTCGTACATGGTTTCGAGAGAGACATATGCCACTCGCAGGTCAGAGACAAATACAAATGGAACGGAGTTTGACTCCATTGAGTGAGAGGGTGGGGGTTGGCGGAGGTTAGAAGCAAGCGAAATGCACAACTATCACTGCGAGCCACAATGTCTCGCGAGTCACGTTCTCGGCACGGGTGGTCTAAATCCCGCTAAATCTAAACTGATTAATGATTACATAATATCTATTTCTTGCTGAGCTTTTCCCCATTTTGTGCAGATGTTAGGTAGTTCTTTGGCTAGTTCTCCGATTTATTTCGCTCTCACAAGTTTCATTAATTTATAAAGCAGCGCAATTGATACATTGATACAAATCCGCGGAAAGAAAATGAAAATGAAATAAGAATTTGATTCATATAATCGTTAAATTCTTTTTTGTGCGAGATCGTGCGTATTTGCTTGCTTTCCGCACAGAACCAATACGCCTTAAGTGTGAAATACCACATTCAGTATTCCCAACGTAACACACATAACAATTTCCCTCTTCTTACCGCTTAAGCGCGACATTCATTTTACTGCTTTAGGCTTTTAACATATTATTTTTAGAGACGTTTAACATAGTAATAATTATAAATTGGAAACTTACCACTGCAATTTCACCTAAATTGCAATGTTAATTATTGTTTTTAAATATTTGCAAAAATTAAGTAAAGTCTACTACTCCAAGAAACTTATTGCATTCCTGATACAAGTAACATTAAGGAAGCCGTGAAAAAATCAACAAGATTCCAGATGCCGATGTTATTACTGCAATATGTTATATAAATAATATTGTTAAAATATTAAAATGAAAAATACATCATTACATAACCTTACCGTTTGTTTTAAGTTCGCATTTATAGACTGGGGGGAAAAAAAGACAGACGTATATCACGGTCTGCTGGAGTATAGTAAACACAGAAAACATTTTATAGCAACAATGTTGAAGAAAGATATTTTGGTTTTCCGAAGTTGGCGTCATTAAACAGAAACCAACATGGAGATTTCGTTGCAACTAATTAGAAATTCGTCTTTCAGGTATGTAATAAACGATCTTCGCTCAAAATAATGTACGATACACGAGCGGTATGTTTGTTTTCATGTTCTCGGAAATTAAAAAAGCTCAACTACGTTTCGCTTTTTCAATCTTTTTCTCGACCATGAAAACGTCAACATACCGCTCTTGTAACGTATATTACTATCTTTTTACAAGTATATAGAGAGTGCGAGAGGAGAGATGGCTTAATATTCCATCGTCTCTCAACAGAGTTGCGAGAGCGCAATGTGACAATCTTAGGTTTGAATGCGCCGGTCTCGGGCAGCGGGGAGACAACTCTGGAAACTTGGTAGGATGCAGTGGATGAATGTTTCTATTCCGCATTAAAAGCTTAAGGAGTCGATAATTGGGCCGATGCCGGATGGTGGGTCGGTGCAATTTGTTTCAAGGTGCAACATACGGCGCCCCCTCCGGGTTGCCGTGGCCCCCTCCCCGTGCCGTCCATATATCAAGTCCAGCGCTGCCATCTCACTGATGAGTTCCCCACGTCTTACCTGCAGCTCCGCGGCGCAGAAGGGGCACAAGGCGCGCCCGCCCCGGGCTACGACGAGGTTGCCAACCCGGAGGTCGCGAGCTGCGGGTATCATCACTATCATCATCTTCGTGTTTAGCATCATCATCAACAACACCGTATTTCTATTCCTCTTTATTACTCCTCTTCTTCTTCTTCTTCTTCTTCTTCTTCTTCTTCTTCATTGTCACCATCAGCAGCAGCATTATATTTTTTTCCCCTTCTTGTTTGCAACCGTCATCTTCGTTTATTTTTCCATCAACATGTCATCGTAGTCATCATCATCATCATCATCATCATCATCATCATCATCATCATCTTCAACATCGCATTTCTGTTCTTTTTTACGCAGTCACCCTCTTCATTATCATTGTCATTATCTTCATCAACTTAGGCTAATACATTTTTCCTTCTTATTAGCCATAAATCTCATATCCTTTTCCTTCATCATTATGTTTAGCTCCATCAATCAAGCGAGGTGGCTCATGCGTTCTGCACGGGACTAACATTCGAGAGGTCCGCAATTCGAATTCCCGGACCGACCAACCTGACTGTGGTTTTTTCGTGGTCTTGCACAGTTACTTAGGCAAATGCCGGGTTGGAATGTTCATTGCCACGGTCCATTTGTCTTCCTTTTTCCTGTAGAAAAAGAATTTAGATTTAATGTGATATTATTCATCTTCATCATCTCATTCCATAGCCATATTCAGGTCATGACACATGTCTCCGTCCGCTTGCAGGAGGGGTGTCCTCTCCGAAACCGTCTCTGGGTTCCAAGCATTTCGCAATAATCTCTGTCAAGATTCATTCCTTAAGAGCACTTCCGAGGGCACTTCGACGTCCAAGAGGGCTGTCAGAATGGATCCTGTGCTGCTTGGTCACCTTGGCGGTATGAACCTAAGACAGGGTGGGGGTGTAGAGGGGCTCACTGGGTAAACGGGTGAGGGTCTCATGTGGCCGGTGGGCTGGTACACCTCATTCTCGTTCATCCCATCATTCGGGGTGCACAGCTGGGCCACTGTCGATCCGACGTGCTGAAGGATCGCCCTTAAGCCACCCATAGCCACTCAATGCTGCTGCTACCACCACCACCACCACCACCACCACCATTATCGTCGTCAACCATATTACGTTTCTTCTTTATTACTGTCATCCTCGTCTTTATCATCATCATCATCTTCATCATCATCATCATCATCATCATCATCATCAAAAATAACACTGTAGGCCTATTTTTTTCTTCTTATTAAATGCCATCATCCTCTTCGTAACCCTTCCTTCATCAACATAAACATCAGCAACATATTTTTAGTCTTCATTATTTACCGTTATTCTATTCTTCTTTATCAGCATCATCATATTTTTCTTTCTTCTTGTTTACCATCGACCTCTTTGTTTATTTCTTCATCAACATGTTTTGCATCATCATCATCATCATCATCATCATCAAAATCATCCTCATTATCATCTTCAAATCACATAAATATAAAATAAAAAAATCAGAGAACATATGCTTGACGAAACCTAAATGTACCACAACTGTACCATATAATCACAGTAGCAACTTCGGTACAAAGCTTTATAACAAGATAATAGCTAAATTCCCAAACATAGAATTTGCTAATGCTCCTTATTAAAAAAATCAATTAAAATTGCTGTTTAGAGAGAAAATTTGAAGTTCAATTATTGTGATATCTGTGTTTTTCTTCTTCTTTCTTTTTTCTTTTATTACTTTTTACTCTGTATTCAATAAAATGTCTTAACATCATATGAAATGCCCCCTGAGCACGAGTATGTAACTTACACTTTCTAGGGGTGGAGTGTTTTTATATAAAAAATCAATATGTATCTTTGTTGCGGCAATAAAGTTTTATTATTCTATTATTATTACTATTATTATTATTGTTATTATTATTATTATTATTATTAAAAATAAACTGTCAAAATATATTATTAACTATTTTTATGCTCGACCATGCCGAAATGTAGTAATTATATACCTGGTAGCAGTCCTTTAATGCATGTCATTAAAGTACATCTATTCATTAAAGTTCAGGTTTTCGATTATTCTCGGATACGCAATCGAAAGACAACGAGGGAAACGTCACGGAGGCTGGAAATCCAATACTGTCGCAGAAGGTTATGTTCTGTTACTATAATAATTAGCGTTAATTGTAAATAATATTCAAATAAATTCAATTTGTCATCTCGTTTTTCAATTCTAAATCAATTTCCAGGTTATACATTCTCTGCATTACATCAAGGTCAATGACATTATTGTTCCTCGGAAAAAATCAATAGTTTCGCGTCTGCGTATATCTCACAATTCACGAGGTATGCACAAGGTCACTTCCGATCTTCAGTCAGATACAAATAAAATGAATACTTCTGAATAATTTCAAGTTAGAAATATGGTCAAGCATAAAAAGCCGTATGAAACTTGCATATAATGGTAATTAAGACGCTCGTATGAAAATTATGAAACTCGCTTGCGCTCGTTTCATAAACAAACATACTCGCGTCTTAATTACTATCATTATAGGCTCGTTGCATAATGTACTATTATGTTGCTCTCCCCAAACATTTGAAACAAATTCCCCCACAGAACTCTTAGTTTCGGTCCACTAATGATTCAGTAAAAGTTAAAAAAAAAAATTGCTGAATAACAAAATTAAAGATTCTGAAGCCTTAAATAATATATTCATGGACTAAGGAATCCTGCAACTAAAGGTCGTCGATTATTTGGTGATCGATGTTGTTGAAACGGTTCTTTAACAATCCGTCAGAATATTAATATCTGTTAAGTTCATGTCACAGACCCTTAAAGGCGCTGGTGAAACCAGCCTTAATAGCCTAAAACCAATGAAGAAAAAGTACTCAGTATTTAGCAGAAATGAACATAATAGTAAT
The DNA here is from genome assembly GCF_040183065.1 of Periplaneta americana. Classification (NCBI taxonomy): domain Eukaryota; kingdom Metazoa; phylum Arthropoda; class Insecta; order Blattodea; family Blattidae; genus Periplaneta; species Periplaneta americana. The sequence goes on along the minus strand of NC_091122.1, from coordinate 43,215,453 downwards.
ATGCGTTACAAGAGCGGTATGTTGATGTTTTCATGTTCGAGGAAAAGATTGAAAAAGCGAAACGTAGTTGAGCTTTTTTAATTTCCGAGAACATGAAAACAAACATACCGCTCGTGTATCGTACATTATTTTGTGCGAAGATCGTTTATTACATACCTGAAAGAGGAATTTCTAATTAGTTGCAATGAAATCTCCATCTTGGTTTCTGTTCAACGACGGCAACTTTTAAAAACAAAAGTATCTATCTTCAACATTATTGCTATAAAATGTTTGCTGTGTTTACTATATTCCAGCAGGCCGTGATATACGTCTGTCTTTTTTTTCCCCCCGTCTACAAATGCGAATTTAAAACAAACGGTAAGGTTATGTAATGATTTATTTTTCATTTTAATAGCTTAACAATATTATTTATATAACATATTGCAGTAATAACATCGGCATCTGGAATCTTGTTGATTTTTTCACGGCTTCCTTAATGTTACTTGCATTACAAATGCAGTAACTTTTGTGGTGTTGTAGAGTTTACTTAATTTTTGCAAATATTTAAAAACAATAATTAACAGTGCAATTTAGATGAAATTGCAGTGGTAAGTTTCCAATTTATAATTATTACTATGTTAAACGTCTCTAAAAATAATATGTTAAAAGCCTAAAGCAGTAAAATGAATATGGCGCTTAAGCGGTAAGAAGAGGGAAATTGTTATGTGTGTTAGGTTGGGAATACTGAATGTGGTATTTCACAACTTACCGCGTATTGGTTTTCTGCGGAGAGCAAGCAAATACGCACGATCTCGCACAAAATCATACATGTCATATTTCTCTCTCCTTACAGGATCTTACTGCTTGCTGCAGTTCTCGCTCGGTATTTGAACTTCGCCACACTATGGCCGCACCGCACACTATTAGGAACAATAAAGAGGAGAAGGAATTCCTTAAAAAGTTAATGGGGGCCAGTGTACATTTCCCACACCTGCTGACACAACTTGATATTTGTAAACTCACCTCTGACTAGCAAAACTAATGAATCTAGTTGGCTGTGGCCACCTCCACTCCAACAGGTAGCTTCAAGTTAAAGCAAAACGCCCGCAGCCAATAAAAAAAGGAGGAACAACAATAAGAAAGGGGATAAAGACAAAGGAAAGAAAGATTAAAAAACCAGGCGACTACAGATGAAAAGAAACAAAATAAAAAAATTGAGAAATGGTCGGTAGTTTCTCTCTTTGTCTGGCCATTTGCAGGATGTCAATCACACAAACAATTTCCATTAAACCGTGTCCGTCCGTCTGTCCGTCTGACTCGTGGATGTTACATGGCGTTCCTATGAGTGAGAACATCACACACACACCTTCTCTACCTGATGTCTGTCTACCGAACGCCTGTCTGTCTCTCCTCTGCACGAATTGGTGGTTCCTTTTCCGTAAGACGTCCAGGATTTCGATACCAATGAGTTTCAAGCTATCGCCAAGAATTCCAGTCAGAGACTGAGTTTAATTTCTGGCATTTTTCACTTGGGGAAAAAGGAAAATATGTCTATTTGCAGGCTATGAAGAAAGTTAAGTACGAAAATGAGTTTATGCTCCACCATGCCGAAATGTAGTAATTATACACCTTGTAGTAGTCCTTTAATGCACCTCATTAAAGTACACCTATTCATTAGGCCTATACAGAGTGATTTATATAGAACTGACACATTTCTTTCATTAATTGTTTCATTGTGCTAGCGACAACTTATTATACCTAAAATGTAGAGGAATTTTGGGAGATTATTTACCTCTATAGTAAATGTTGTCCGGCGTTGTCAAATCCGGAGATCTCGGTGGCCACAGGTTCCTGGAAATTATTCGGTCGTCACATAACCGGATAAATGGAACCATGCTTCATCTGTGAACCATGTGATGGACAATATGGCAAGATTTTGTACAATGAACGTCTGAAACCAACGACAATAATTCAATCTTTTATCCTTATCTGGTTCCTGTAACTGATGAACAACCGTAACCCTACATGGCTTTAGGCTCTCTGACACATTGAGTAGGTGTACCCTGTCTCCTGCGACAAACATCTTAATGATTTTTTGGGTGACTGCTCCAGTCGTGCTCTTACGTCAACAACAACCGTGGGAAGCCTAGATGAACGATGCTTGCCCTTTTCACTCACCAGAGATCCAGTTGTTTCCAATTTGTTTACCAGTCCCAGTATTGTGTTTCTTTTGGGAGGATTGCGAACACCAAATTCTCTCTGGTATGCCTTTGAGTAGCTGTAATTGAATTCGTAATCCAATATTGCTTCACAAGGAAGAGTAGTTGATTTAATGTGTACTGCATTTTCACGTTGACACAAAATGTCGAAAACATCTGCCAACAATAGGAATAAAACATAAACATCTGCGCATCTAGTGACAAGGAATCGAAACTCCAGAACATTCTGCTGATGGTTTCAGACGTTCATTGTGCAAAATCCTGCCATATTGTCCATCACATGCTTCACAGATGAAGCATGGTTCCATTTATCCGGTTATGTGACGACCGAATAACTTCCAGGAACCTGTGGCCACCGAGCTCTCCGGATTTGACAACGCCGGACATTTGCTATAGAGGTAAATAATCTCCCAAAATTCCTCTACATTTTAGGTATAATAAGTTTTCGCTAGCACAATTCGTTTTGAAACAATTAATGAAAGAAATGTGTGAGTTCTATATAAATCACTCTGTAGTTCAGTTGTTCAGCCAATGAGAAATCACCATTACAAAACCGCAAGTATCGATTATTCTGGGATATGCAATCGAAAGACAATTAGCGAAACGTCACGGAGGCTGGAAATCCAATACTGTCGCAGAAGGTTATGTTCTGTTACTATAATAATTAGCGTTAATTGTAAATAATATTAAAATAAATTCAATTTGTCATCTCGTTTTTCAATTCTAAATCAATTTCCAGGTTATATCAAGATTAATGTTCATGTTATTCTCTAGATTATATCAAGGTCAATGACATTCGTTCCTGCGAAAAAAAAAAATCAATACTTTCGCGTCTGCGCACATCTCACAATTTAGAAGGCCAATTCCGCTTCTCACTTACATAACTATAACATGAATACTTATGAATAATTTCAAGTTAGAGATATGGCAGAGCATAAAAATTCGTATGAAACTTGCCTATAATGGTAATTAAGACGCTCGTATGAAAATTATGAAACGAGCTTGCGCTCTTTTCATAAACAAACATACTCGCGTCTTAATTACTACCACTATAGGCTCGTTGCATAATGTACTAGTTTAGATGATGTAGAAGATTAAAGAATAACGAAATAAGTTTAATTTTTTAAGAAGTGTTTATGAGAAAAAAAATTACATTGCGTAATTACGAATGTTCATTAAAAATTTCAATTCTCTAGCTCAAAAATTGAAGATTTTAGAAATATCAGTAGCGCATCGACTTAAGAGTAGGGGTATAACATGGATTGTTAGCTACTTAATATGAATTAAATTATTATTGCAAAGCTTTCATCTAAGACAAATCAAACGATAAGTTTTTAAAAATAAAGAAATACATATTCCTGTGAATTTTAAAGTAAGTAAATAAACAAGTAAGCAATTATGGAAATAAATATGGATTTTATAAAAATTGAAAAATTGTAAATTTAAATGTATATTATAATTGCACAGTAGACATAAGACAAATTGTATTGTATAATTATTAATTTCAATTCAGGAATCCGCCCCTGAGCACGAGTTCTACTCTTTCAGGGGCGAGCTAAAGTTTTTCTGTATATATATATATATATATATATATATATATATATATATATATATATTATATTTTATGTTACAATTATTAGCAAAATAAATAAATAAATAGATAAATAGATAGGTAGGTAGGTGGATGGATGGATGGATGGATGGATGGATGGATGGATGGATGGATGGATGGATGGATGGATGGATGGATGGATGGATGGATGGATGGATGGATGGATGGATAGATAGATAGATAGATAGATAGATAGATAGATAGATAGATAGATAGATAGATAGATAGATAGATAGATAGATAGATAGATAGATAGATAGATAGATAGATAGATATAGATAGATAGATAGATAGATAGATAGATAGATAGATAGATAGATAGATAGATAGATAGATAGATAGATAGATAGATATAGATAGATAGATAGATAGATATAGATAGATAGATAGATAGATAGATAGATAGATAGATAGATAGATAGATAGATAGATAGATAGATAGATAGATAGATAGATAGATAGATAGATAGATAGATAGATAGATAGATAGATAGATAGATAGATAGATAGATAGATAGATAGATAGATAGATAGATAGATAGATAGATAGATAGATAGATAGATAGATAGATAGATAGATAGATAGATAGATAGATAGATAGATAGATAGATAGATAGATAGATAGATAGATAGATAGATAGATAGATAGATAGATAGATAGATAGATAGATAGATAGATAGATAGATAGATAGATAGATAGATAGATAGATAGATAGATAGATAGATAGATAGATAGATAGATAGATAGATAGATAGATAGATAGATAGATAGATAGATAGATAGATAGATAGATAGATAGATAGATAGATAGATAGATAGATAGATAGATAGATAGATAGATAGATAGATAGATAGATAGATAGATAGATAGATAGATAGATAGATAGATAGATAGATAGATAGATAGATAGATAGATAGATAGATAGATAGATAGATAGATAGATAGATAGATAGATAGATAGATAGATAGATAGATAGATAGATAGATAGATAGATAGATAGATAGATAGATAGATAGATAGATAGATAGATAGATAGATAGATAGATAGATAGATAGATAGATAGATAGATAGATAGATAGATAGATAGATAGATAGATAGATAGATAGATAGATAGATAGATAGATAGATAGATAGATAGATAGATAGATAGATAGATAGATAGATAGATAGATAGATAGATAGATAGACAGAAAGATAGATAGATAGGATAGATAGGACAGACAGACAGACAGACAGACAGACAGACAGACAGACAGACAGACAGACAGACAGACAGACAGACAGACAGACAGACAGACAGATAGATAGATAGATAGATAGATAGATAGATAGATAGATAGATAGATAGATAGATAGATAGATAGATAGATAGATAGATAGATAGATAGATAGATAGATAGATAGATAGATAGATAGATAGATAGATAGATAGATAGATAGATAGATAGATAGATAGATAGATAGATAGATAGATAGATAGATAGATAGATAGATAGATAGATAGATAGATAGATAGATAGATAAATAAATAGCTCGCTTTCATGTCATGATGTAGATTTGTCACATCTCCTTCTCTTCACCAAATCATAATGTTGTTATATATTTTTTTCATTTTTCTCTAAAGAAGTTAGTGAATTGGATTGAAGGGGAAGGTATTACATATCCAATGAAGTCCAGTTCCTTACATGACACCATTCAGGGACAGACTGCATTTCCAGAGTCAAGAAATTCACTCTAATCTTAGGTCAGTAAGGTGGACTTGTTAATTTAAAACAACACTAACGGTTAGCATATGATTCTCCCCCTACTGTGTACCTGAAGACGAAAATATATTCAACCTTCGAAACGTCGTAAGAATTTATACACTTCAGTAGCAATGGAGGAAGTCCAAGCCACAAGTGTTCTGAAGTTAAAATTTACTAGGCCACTTAAATGAAATATTTGTTGAACGGCTCAATCAAAGCGAATGAAACATTCCCACAATACTTCTTCTCCCACCCTCGTCATTAGCGTGGGCTGTCCAACGCAAAAGCTTCAAGAAATCAATGTGGTTCTTTTCAGTGACCCAGTTACGTCTTGTAAAGATCCAGTACACAGAGTGTCGCACAAGACCCAAACCGAGACTAAATTTCGCTGTGAAAGGCGTTGAAACGCAGGAGAAACATGTAGCTACGATGGATATTGTTAGAAAATTTAAATTACGGTTTATTTAACGACGCTCGCAACTGAAGGGGTTATATCAGCGTCGCCGGTATGCCGGAATTTTGTCCCGGAGAAGTTCTATTACATGCCAGTAAATCTACTGACATGAGCCTGTCGCATTTAAACCACACTTAAATGCCATCGACCTGGGCCAGGATCAAAAAACTACGGAATACAAGATGAAAGTTGTGCACTACAATCAATGGATGTAATTAATAAACTTCTGAGGAGAAAGAAGATGATAGAATGAGAAGAGGTTAACCAAGGAAAGGTTGGCATGTAGGAGTGGTCAATGTAGGCCTAATGGAAAGTCGCGAATTCGGGATTGGGAGTGGCTTGACAGGAGTTATAAATGGGAGATAGATAAAACTTTATATTATTCCATGGATTGCCTCTTTAATATACAGGGTGATTCACAAGGAATTACCGTCACTTACGGAGCTTATTTCCGAAGACATTCTGAGCAAAAAAGTCATGTAAACATTTGTCCTAATTTCAATATCTTCAGAGTTACATTAATTTCAGGTTGTTTGTAAAATACCATTATTCTTGAGTTTTAAGGGTAAAAGAATATTACAAGTAAAGAATCAGCCATTCAGAAGTATCATTTCTTTAATTAGCTGATATTCTGAAGCTAAAAATATATTGTGAATTCCATAGTTGCTTCGTACAGTTTTTTTTTTTTTTTTTTTTTTTTTTAATTTTTAAGAACAAAATTACATTGGGCTTACGCATTTATCACAGCAATTGTTACAAATCACGCTACTCTTGTAATTTTTTTAAAACTGTACATTAGGATGCATAAATTAACCTGTAAAGAATTAAGTTACTAAAGTCATATGATTTGTAACAATTTTTGTGATAAGTCATTAATTAATTAATTAATTATTTAATTCATTCATTCATTATATTCCATAGATCTTACATGAGCAATGAAGCTTTAAGATGTGGAACAAGTCAAAATATTACAATTACAATTTTTACAAATTTTTACAATATTTTACAATTTTTACAGTTTTACAATATAGTAATTTTTCACAATGATGAGGTGAGGTCCGAGGATTCGCCAAAAGATTACCCGGCATTTGCCTTTTTGTTGTATGTATGTATTTATTCACACTGCAATGGGTATATACCGGTGACAGTGGTAACTAATTACACTCAATAATGACAATAATAAACTTATTAATTAAAAATAGAGTTAACAATAATACCAATAATTAATACAAATAATTAATACTAACAATACCGTAATTTATGATGATGATAATAATAATAATAATAATAATAATAATAATAATAATAATAATAATAATAATAATAATAGGGAATATCCTAAATTAAATGAAGCACGATCACTTAAAATAACATTTAAAATTAAATCTAATTTGTATCTTAAATCTAAGTTCGAACTAAAACCCACGAGTATGATATGTTCATATCTCCACAAGTACTTTTCCACATTACACTCATTTCGCTGTCAACTCACTCACTGCACTGGAACTACGACACATTTCACTGATTCTATCCTGATTTCACTAACGCTTTAAAACATTTCACTTATCAAATACTTTGCACTGCCACTATAAACTATAAAGCTTCCCTGATAGGAAGACGTTTCACTGACACAACACACTTCACTGACACAACATAATTCTTCACTGATACAACACTTCAATAACAAAATATCATTTACATCCTTTACATACTGTGTATATTTATCGTCTATTAGTAAAGTCCTTAAGCCTATTTTTAAATACGTTTTTGGTTGTTGGTAAAGCCTTTAGTAAGTCTGCAGGTAAAGCATTCCAGTCCCTGATAGTACGATTGAGAGAAGAAAACTTTCCAGTGTCCGTCCTCTGTCTTCTTTCCCTCAATTTATATGAGTGGTCGTTCCTTGAAGAGTAATTTGGCGGCTGCAACCTATTTTTTATTTCTCTCCAGGCAGGCTCACCTCTGTATGTTTTGAACAGTGCGCATAATCGAATTCGCGTTCTCCTGTCCGTGAGTGTGTCCCATTTTAATGGTGAATTTTTCCGACAACACTTGAGAGCCCGTTTTTTTAATCTTTTCCAGTGTCTTAATATGTTCTATTATGTAAGGATCCCAACATGCAGCACCATATTCCATTACTGGACGTACTAGTGATTTATATGCAATCTCATTGGATTTATCAGAGCCTTTTCTTGGTACCCTCATCACAAAGTGTAACGCTCTCCATGCTTTTCCCGCTGTGTCCGTAAATCCGGAAAATCTCGGAAAAATCCCAACCAGGTAATCTGATCAAAGGGGTGAAATGAAGTGACCCGAGGACTCGCCATAGACCATCCAGCTTCAGTCCCACGTTTGGGGAAAACCTTGGAAGAAACCATTCAATGAGACCAAAAGGGGATCCAACCAAAGCCCGAATGCAGCTCCGGATCAGCAACAAGTGTGTAAGAATAATGTAATTTTTAGTTAAAAATTGAAAACCAAAATCTGTACAAAGCAATTAACAACACATTTTTAGCTTCAGAATACTAGTCAATTAAAGAAAGATACTTCTAAATTGTTAATTCACTATTTTTAATATTCTTTTACCCTTAAAACGAAAGAAAAAATGTATTTTACTAACAACTTAAAATTAGTGTAACTCTGAAAATAATGTCTTCGGAAATAAGCTCCGTAAGTGGCGGCAAATCTTCGTGAATTACCCTATATATGTGGATTGGGATCTCAATAGACAAAACAGTAAATCTAAGATTAAAAAGAACTGATCGCATTAGGGAAGAAGGATAAAACAGTTACAGACTCATGAATAATTTTCTCCGGAATGAGATAAATGACCTAAGGGTTTGGAGCTCACACAGTTGCTCAAGCAGTCCACATTCCCTATCTCGCTCAAAATCACCTTGCAAGGACGCAGAATTGCATGTTTCGTCTACAATTTCTCGCCAACTTCCAAGTTCTCTTACTGATATTTCCGCTCTCAGTGAATGGAGCGTCCGAGTCTGGAACAACATTTCTTCAGGCCCTATGAAATAGGTCACCAATCTTCATTCAAAACCAAAACAATTCTGCAACGACAAAGTAATAACCTTACGTAATGCGAGTTGAGGTAGTCCTTGGTCTACGGACGCGAACCCAGGACTGTTAACGCGAAGAAACAGACGCGCAGCAGGGGACCACCCGCCCGGAGGATGTATTGTTCCATGTGAGAATTGGTTCGTTCGAATCAGAAACAGGGGTGGCAAAATTGCTCCTCTGACTTGTGACGTTCCAATCTTTCTGCAGGTGACACCGGGATCTTGAAAGGGAAACGCTAAAATATCTCTTCCATTGGAACAGAGTGACTAAATGTCTTGAAAGTATTTCAGTAAACCGAGTATTTTTCAATCTATGGGTACTCTTCTTCACTACAAAGAGTACGAATACTGACCTGTTTTTTCTTCATAGTTAATCTCTCCAACGTCTTTTTGGTCTTCGTCTTGTTTATTTTGGCTTATACAGGGTGGTTCACGAGGATTTACCGCCATTTACGGAGCTTATTTCCGAAGACATTATGAGCAAAAAATGTCATATAAACATTTGTCCTAATATCAACATTTTCAGAGTTACACTAATTTGAAGTTGTTAGTAAAATATCTTTATGCTCGACCATGCCGAAATGTAGTAATTATACACCTGGTAGCAGACCTTTAAAGTACACCTACTCATTAAAGGTCAGGTCTTCCAGCCAATGACGGCTCAGGTTACAACTGTTCAGCCAATGACAGGTCAGCTTTCTACCGTCATAAAACCGCAAGTATCGATTATTCTCGGATATGCAATCGAAAGAGAATTAGCGAAAAGTCACGGAGGCTGGAAATCCAATACTGTCGCAGAAGGTTATGTTCTGTTACTATAATAATTAGCGTTAATTGTAAATAGGCCTAATATTCAAATAAATTCAATTTGTCATCTCGTTTTTCAATGTCTAATTTAATTTTAATGTTATCTCTGTAGGTTCTTATGGCCTAGCAAGGTCAATGTGAACATCTGTTCCTCGGAAAAAATCAATACTTTCGCGTCTGCGCTCATCTCACAACATACGGGACATTGGTCAAGGTCAGATACAAAGAAAATTAATAATATCAAGTTAGAAATATGTCGAGCATAAAAAGTCGTACGAAACTCGCCTATAATGGTAATTAAGAAGCTCGTATGAAAATTATGAAACTCGCTTGCGCTCGTTTCATAAATATCCATACTCGCTTCTTAATTACCTTCATTATAGGCTCGTTGCATACAGTACTATTTTCTTTAGTTTTAAGGGTAAAAAAAATATTACAAATAGAGAATGTACTATTCAGAAGTGTCATTTCTTTAATTGGCTAGTGTTCTGAAGCTAAAAACTGTTGTTAATTGCTTTGTACAGATTTTGTTTTTCCAATTTTAACTAAAAATGACATCATTCTTGCGCACTTATCACAAAAATTGTTACAAATCATACGACTTTAGGAACTTCTTTCTTTACAGTTTAATTATGCATCCTACTGTACAGTCCTAAAGAATTTACAAGAGTGGCGTGATTTGTAACAATTGTTGTGATAAATGCGTAAGAAAATTTAATTTTTTATTTTAAAAAAATCTGTACAAAGCAGCTATGGAATTCACAACACATTTCTAGCTTCAGAATTTCAGCTAATTAAAGAAATGATACTCCTGAAAAGTTCATTCTATATCTGTAATATTCTTTTACCCTTAAAACTCAAGAATAAAGGTATTTTACAAACAACTTCAAACTAGTGTAATTCTGAAAATATTGAGATTAGGATACATGTTTATATTACTTTTTTTTGCTCAGAATGTCTTCAGAAATAAGCTCCGTAAGGGATGGTAAATCATCGTGAATTACACTTACTTCAACACTTTGTTGTTGTTGATGATGATGATGATGATGATGATGACGACGACGATAGCATGGAAAATGTGAGAAGAAACAAAAGGTATGCGATCGTACGTCTTTTCAAGGAAATTTTGGGCTGTGAGAAAGAGTCTATGTAAGATCCAAGCCTATTGGCCATTTGTCTCACTCCATTTTCCACCTTTCCGGTGAAGGAACTTACGAGAATTTTGAAAGGGAAAAGCCGAAAATGCACCTAACCTAATATATGCCATTTGAGGGGGGAAACGTCTCAAGACGATCAGCAGCAGGAATGAATAACAGCAGGGCAGTGTTGCTGAAGATGTTAAAAGCCTGAGCTGAGCAACTGGAGAGAAGGGGCGTCACTATACTCGCTAGACAAGGGAACTGAGCTCTATAACTTGGTGATGATAATCAAGTAAGCTCGTACAGAAGTACCCACAGAGACACTCGAAAACAAGCCTCCAATTTGTGAAGACTACTTATATTTTTTTCTTGCCGAAATTTATATGGAAAAGTAGGCCTATATAGTTCCGAGGTCCATTTATTTTAGGGCGTATCCCAACATTTATTTCGTGCCATGCGAAAAGCACAGAAAACCGCAGACAGAATGATTTCTGAATTTAGAAGACCAGTCAATTTGCTATATAGTGACTTAAATGATACTCCTATCGACCCTGAGGACTTACATTCACTTCACATCTAAGAGCCAATCGGATAGTCTCTTAATACGAAACAACTCATCCTGCCTAAGGGTTTTCCGTGGTTTCCTAAGTAACTGAGAATGCAGTGCAGCTGAGAACGGTACCACCAACACGTCTCGTCAGCAACCTGCCCACTGCGTCAAAGGCAAGACATTCGCACTTTGCGTTTCTGGGGTGTATCCTTGAGTACAATGTTCAGTCAGTGGCATCTGTTGCCACTTCGGCTGACAGTGGTACCACCTCCTGAACGGATATAACGTAAGCAATCTGCCAATCACAGTTGTCAGCTTTTTCGCTCACATTTTGTGACAAAGATAAGATACTCGCTCTCAACGTTCCTATTACTTATTTCACACGCCAGAAACGGTGGCATTGGCTGTAAGTAAGTTGACTCCACTAGATCCATCTGTGAAGTAACAATGTGTTTGTAACGAACTCTCTTTTTAATTTCACTGAAATCAGTAGTCTCTGTTACTGAATGTAAATTTGTTGCTTAACGAGTTTAATACAAGATTTCAGTATGTTAAAGGTGTCCAGGAATTCAAGCAATATCTCATGGAAACTGATGGAACTATTACACGATGCACTGTTTCCTATGGCGAATGTAAGTTACTGGTTTAGCCTATAACCGTATTACATACCTGTACGTATTTTCGAATGAGTTGCTTTGTCTCAGATAATATAGAACATTTTAACGAAAGTTTAGTGAAACAGTGTCTTTTGTCCCCAATCTTTGTCCTATTTTAGCACCTTTTTCATTCCTTTTTTTCTACGTAAGATTGCCACCAAAATCCTAACACTGGTATTGACATACTAAGAAGAAATCATCTCAGATGGAAAATAATTCCGAAGCAAAATGTTACTGAGCAAGTAAAATCCTTCAATTAGCCTAATTCTTAGGCTTCAATATATCATACTGTTAAATTTTTAGTAGGTTATTTTACGACACTTTATCAACATCTCAGGTTATTTAGCCGCTGAATGAGATGAAGGTGATAATGCCGGTGAAATGAGTCCGGGGTTCACCACCGAAAGTTACCCAGCATTTGCAAATATTGGGTTGAGGGAAATCCCGGAAAAACCCTCAACCAGGTAACTTGCCCCGACCGGGAATCGAACCCGGGCCACCGTGGTTTCGCGGCCAGACGCACTAACCGTTACTCCACAGGCGTGGACTTTGGGGAGTAATATAGTCCTTTTTCAAGTCCTTTTTTTTTGGCTATAATTTTTCCCCCTTTTTTTGTCCTTTTTTGATAAAAAATTTTCCCTTTAAAATTTGGTCTCTAACAATAACTTATTATGGTTAACTACAAATCCGATTTGACTTACCGCTTTCAATACTTTTGTTTCTATACTGTTATTTCTCAATCGATACCGGTGAAGAAAGAATGATGCTGAAACTGATCAGAAAGAGGAAAAGGAATTGGTTGGGTCACTGGCTGAAAAGAAACTGCTTACTGAAGGATGCACTGGAAGGAATGGTGAACGGGAGAAGAGTTCGTGGTAGAAGAAGATATCAGATGACAGACGACATTAAGATATATGGATCATATGAGGAAACAAAGAGGAAGGTTTAAAACAGGAAAAATTGGAAAAAGCTGGGTTTGCAATCATTGAAAAACCTGCCCTAGGGCAGAATACTAGATGAATGAATGACTAATAAAATATGGAAAACCCAATATCGAATCCAATTACTGTACTCTAACCACTAGAAAGTCTTTGCGGAATGAGACGGAGCGGGGTAATGCTGTGAATGAATGTTGATGTCATAAGATGTCATAAGGTCACACACGAGGGTACTCGTATCTCTATTGGCTAGCTCTCAGAGCACAAACCATAACATTGATACACACATATTTATACTACCCTAGTTACAAAATTAGTTCACTGTAAATCTCCTGGTATTTTAATCCCTCCATACTGGAAATAACATATGCAGGAGAGCGCATGATTTTTAAACTGACGTTATAACGGTAATATTATCTATCTACTTCGCTCCAATAGATGACGAAATAGTAAGCACATTCCTTTCACGGTTAATCTCCTGGTTGGAGAACAGTATAGTCAATTGTTTAGTGAACTGTCGAAGACAGTTTTCAACCTCACAAGTGATATCAAGAAGGCACCACTTATGAGGAAAATAGGCCAGAAGATGATGGGGTAGGGTAGCTAGTGTCGCAAGTAAACAATCGATACCTACTTATATCGATAATATCGCAACGTCCTTCAACACGAATCTTCGTATATCACGGTAATCTAATACCACAGTCTAGTATATACAGTCACGAAGCTCAATATGTAGTAAATATGCATCAATAGATAGTTGCTAACCACTAGGATCGCTAACATCGCCTCATTATAGACAATGCGAAATAATACCGGCACAGTCTATTGTTCCTAGCAACCTCACAACTCCAGCTTCGTGACTGTATATACTAGACTGTGCTAATACTGTATCAGAATTTTGATCCACATTTAAAAGCCAAGAAGCCAAGGAGGATCTGCACCGCCTCTGCTACCGTGACGCAAATTGTGCTTATACCCCTGGTGATGGGGAGGGGTGAATAAGTTCGTCCGGTAGACATTTGCTTTATTACTGCCTGAACCCTATACCGGTTATTCCATCATCATCACCACCATGGAAACAACAAAACATAGGCAAGATGCTGGATTTAATAGCCTCCGCAAGGACGACTCTCTGCTCATAACTCATCCCCCTTCAACCTCACACTATCGACCTCGGCCGAAAAAAGGGTCTACATTAATAGACTGGACCGATAACTACTACCTGGGAACAGGTGTACAAAAACATTACAAAAATATCCACAGATATTGACCCATCTCTAAAATGATGCTCTCTCACTAGAATTAAATCTTATAGATGTAGGGTTTTTATCTGAGTAATGGCCAAGTGGACGATGCAATTAAGGAAACTGGATTCATTGTTATTATTTCTGTTATTATATTTATTTTCCCGTTTAAAAGGTATGTATCAAGTGAACGGGCTGTAATTTGTGATACGTATTTACACAGGTTCTTTATACAATGTCAAATACTACCGAGCGTCCAGACATACCACGGACATATGAACTAAGCTTCATACGTCATCCGTGACAATCACAGAACTCATGTAAAAGCAGGCCTTACGAGAGGTAAAAAATGCGGAAGATGGGAATTTGCTAGAGGGTATCCTATTTAATAATAATAATAATAATAATAATAATAATAATAATAATAATAATAATAATAATACTTACGTATTTTAAGGAACCCGGAGGTACACTGCCGCCCTCATATAAGCCCGCCATAGGTCCCTATTCTGTGCAAGATTAATCCAGTCTCTATCATCATATCTCACCTCCCTCAAATCCATTTTATTATACTCCCATCTACGTCTCCGCTTTCCCAAAGGTCTTTTTCCCTCCGATCTCCCAACTAACACTCTATATGCATTTCTGGATTCGCTCATACGTGCTACATCCCATGCCCATTTCAAACGTCTGGATTTAATGTTCCTATTTATGTCTGGTGAAGAATACAATGCGTGCAGTTCTGCGTTGTGTAACTTTCTCAATTCTCCTGTATCTTCATCCCTCTTAGGCAAAATATTTTCCTAAGAACCTTATTTTCAAACACCCTTAATCTCTGTTCCTCTCTCAAAGTGAGAGTCCAAGTTTCACAATCATACAGAACAACCGGTAATATAACTGTTTTATAAATTCTAACTTTCAGATTTTTTGACAGCAAACTAGGTGACAAGAGCTTCTCAACCGAATAATAATAGGCATTTTCCATATTTATTATGAGTTTCTTTCCCCCCCCCCTTCTGAGTGTCATTTATATACTGTTGCTCCAAGATATTTGAATTTTTGAACCTCTTCGAGGGATAAATCTCCAATTTTTATTTTTCCATTTCGTACAATATTCTGGTCACAAGACATAATCATATATTTTGTTTTTTTTTCGGGGTTTGCTTCCGAGTCTAATAATAATAATAATAATAATAATAATAATAATAATAATAATAATAATAATAACAGCAATAACAATTGTTAAAAATTGTTCTATTAAAACTTAAACAACCTTTCATTTTACGTTAAACAGAAACATAATTAAATTACTTTCTTTTTAAATATGATACCAAATTTCACATTTTACATTACTTGTACATTCTACTCTACAGCTTACTTGAGCAGGACGTACTAAAGTTGTTGTTTAATCATCTGTCAGAAGACAATGCGAGAAAAAGGAAAGGGCTAATCATCAAAAACGTTGAGAAACACTACTTTAGAAGATGTTGGTACAGTATCTTTGCAATATTGTCGTGCCATCTGAACTCATACGAAAAGTTACGAATCTACCACTAAATGTCCTGGAAAAATCGTACCGCGACAATTCGTCCAAAACTATTTGTCACAACGCGTTTGGTACCGCTACAAGATTTGTACCGTGACAAATCGTTCCAAAGTATTTGTCCCAACATGTTTTAGTCCCACGTTTGTGCCAAGTAAGTTATAAATATTGCCAATTTTTTGTCGGCATTGAAAGAGAGTAGCCACTGTCTGCCGTCCTTATCAATTTGGAAACGGTCTGGTATGACTTCCAAATCACTCAGGGATTTAGGATCGGGAGGTAAATTTTCTTTACGGACCCTTTGCACCAAACGATTAATGGTTGATTTTCTTGCAAGTTTTAAGTACGTTTCACTTGACACCGCACTGACATGACGATTCACTATTGAAGATGTTGTTTCGTTGGATGACTGCGCTCACTCTTTGATCTCTGCTAAAACTTCGATTGCTCTGCATTTGCTCCAATCAGGAGCATGCGTATGATCACTTTCTTTTAAAACTTGATGTGGCCTTACTTCTAAATGAACTCTAGCAGAATATTCTCCTCTTGTTTCACATCTCCATCCTATTTTCTCCATTCCTTCCCTATGCTTGGTGTAGGTCTACAAATATCCTTTTCAAATTAATTTGGTAACATAATTAAATTGCTTTCATTTTAAATTTGATACCAAATTTCACATTTTACATTACTTCTACATTCTACTCTACACCTTACTCCGGGAGGACGTACTAAAGTTGTTGTATAGTCATCTGTCCGAAGACAATGACAGAAAAGGGGGGACTAATCATAAAAACGTTGAGAAACACTACTTTAGAAGATGCTGGTACAGTATCTTTGCAATATTGTGTAATTTTATCTTACATAGATCTTAGTAGTTCATTTCTTGTCATTGTTATAAATACCATATCAACTGTAAATAAAACAATACAAGTAAAGGTTATGATAAGAAATGAGGAACAAAAATAGAAATGTAGGCCTATATACGCAGATCCGTTATATGGTGAGATGTGGATGTTCCATAATGTTTAACCAGTTTGTACAACGAATTTTGATCTTGTTTTAAATTTTTGCCTGTTGTTAAGCAATTGCTGAGGATTATTACTATACAATTGCTTAATTATTGAAATTCCTTAATTAGGCTCCAAATTTTGCAATGGGACAATATATCGTGGTACATCGTAGATTCGAGACAAAATATTCTTGGAACAATTTGTCGTGGGACGAGTTATTATTCTTGGGACGAATTGTCGCGGCACAAATTATATTCTTGGACAAATTGTCGCGGTACAAATTATATTCTTGGGACGAATAATTGTCGCGGTACAAATTATATTCTTGGGACAAATTGTCGTGGTACAAATTATATTCTTGGAACAAATTGTCGCGGTACAAATTATATCCTTGGGACGAATAATGGTCGTGGTACAAATTATATTCTTGGGACAAATTGTCACGGTACAAATTATATTCTTGGGACGAATAATTGTCGCGGTACAAATTATATTCTTGGGACAAATTGTCGCGATACAATTCATATTCTTGGGACGAATAATTGTCGCGGTACAAATTATATTCTTGGAACAAACTGTCGCGGTACAAATTATATTCTTGGAACGAATAAGTGTCGCGCTACAAATTGTATTATTGGGACAAATTGTCGCGGTACAAATTATATTCTTGGAACGAATAATTGTCGCGGTACAAATTATATTCTTGAAACAAATTGTCGCAGTAAAAATTATATTCTTGGGACGAATAATTGTCGCGGTACAATTTATATTCTTGGGACGAATAATTGTCGCGGTACAAATTATATTCTTGGAACAAATTGTCGCGGTACAAATTATATTCTTGGAACGAATAAGTGTCGCGGTACAAATTGTATTATTGGGACAAATTGTCGCGGTACAAATTATATTCTTGGAACGAATAATTGTCGCGGTACAAATTATATTCTTGAAACAAATTGTCGCAGTAAAAATTATATTCTTGGGACGAATAATTGTCGCGGTACAAATTATATTCTTGGGACAAATTGTCGCGGTACAAATTATATTCTTGGGACGAATAATTGTCGCGGTACAAATTATACTCTTGGAACAAATTGTCGCGGTACAAATTATATTCTTGGGACGAATAATTGTCGCGGTACAAATTATATTCTTGGGACAAACTGTCGCGGTACAAATTATATTCTTGGGACGAATAATTGCCGCGGTACAAATTATATTCTTGGAACAAATTGTCGCGGTACAAATTATATCCTTGGGACGAATAATGGTCGTGGTACAAATTATATTCTTGGGACAAATTGTCACGGTACAAATTATATTCTTGGGACGAATAATTGTCGCGGTACAAATTATATTCTTGGGACAAATTGTCGCGGTAAAAATTATATTCTTGGGACGAATAATTGTCGTGGTACAAATTATATTGGGACAAATTGTCGCGGTACAAATTGTATTCTTGGGACGAATAATTGTCGTGGTACAAATTACATTCTTGGGACAAATTGTCGCGGTACAAATCATATTCTTGGGACGAATAATTGTCGCGGTACAAATTATATTCTCGGGACAAATTGTCGCGGTACAAATTATATTCTTGGGACCAATAATTGTCGTGGTACAAATTATATTCTTGGGAAAAATTGTCGCGGTACAAATTATATTCTTGGGACGAATAACTGTCGTGGTAAAAATTATACTCTTGGGACAAATTGTCGCGGTACGTATTTCCCGGTACGATTTATCGGGCTTCCAAAAGTTATAGCTACCAAGTTCTGTTTCCTGCTATTCACGGCAGTTCCTACATTGTCAGGAACATCTTCTTTAAAGATGACTTTCACATAATTCTTTGTTGTCAGCATCAGCATCATCATAATCATCATTATCATCAAAGCTTCACAGGCCTCACCGTCGAAACAACCGGCGCGGCGTCTCAGTCAATTAACTCCAAAACAAGCAATATCAAAGAAAAAAGAGAGTCGGGCTACTGCACTTGGCATTATACGTCATTTAACATCTTGGGAGATGCATTGTCTTCCGGAGCACTTCCGCCGTGCGTACTCGACCATACACCATCCTGTTATGTAAATAAACTACAAGGTGCTTCACAGGGTTGTTTCTAAACGATTTACTGACAGAATCGTCTCACATCAGTGTTCTATATATTTTTAATCCTGTATTTAGCGACGCTATATCAAATGCTAAGTTATCTAGCACGGTAGAATTTTATTAGTGATAGTAAGATGGTATTTGGTGAGATGAGACCCAGAATTTGCCCGACATTTGTCTTACGTTAGTGCTGGAAATCAGAAATAAACCCGACCAGATACTGGGTGGTAAGAATAAATATGAGTATATAGTAGTCTACATACTGGACATTTTTAGTAAATACTCGTGTTAGTAAGAATAAAAACATTTGAGTACTTACTCATTTCTGATTACATACTCATAACATGAAAGCATAGTAGAATATACTCAAGTGTCCATGTTGTACAGAATATATACTCATGTTTGATAAGAATAAAAGCTAGTATATTCTCATTTTTATAAGTTCGTTCTCGTGTTATTCTGAGCATGGTTTGTAGCAGGCTCAATTTTGAGTATTTGTTGATTTGTGTTCAGTTTAAAGTTAAATAAAAAAGAAATGGCAGAATTTATGAACGATGTAGTGCCTCATGGAAAAATATAGAAAAAGACGTGAACTTCAGACGCCTTTAACGCTTCACAAAAGTGAATGTGAAATTGGTTAAACACGTATTTGTTATTCATAAAAAACATAACCTATAAAAATATGAATGGCTATCAAATTACAAGGTTAAATAAAATTGTATTGTTAAATATAATTAACAATTACAGTTTATTTTGTAAAATTTGAATTGCAAAATGCTATTACTTGTAACTTTAAAATTATATATATATATATATATATATATATATATATATATATATATGTGTGTGTATATATAACTGCTCCATAATAAAAAAATACAATTAGCATAACTGGAATTCTAGAAATGGATTTTAATCTCTATCCAACATCCTGTAATGACGATTTCCCAGTACTATTTTCTTGTTTCCTGTTTTATTAACGTCACTTATCTGATTCACTCTCTCTTTCATGTTTATTTATTTATTTACTTACTTATTTATTTAATTAATTAATTTTATTTATTTATTTATCTCTGTATTTATTTATTTAATTTACTTATTTATTTAATGTATTTATTTAATGCATTTATTTATTTTATTTATTTATTTAATTTATTTAATTATTTATTTATTTAATTATTTATTTTATTTATTTACTTAATTAAGTTATTTATCCATTATTAAAATTTACAACATGCAGATAGCATGTGAAAGTCTATAAAAAAAAACTGAGCATCATGGTGCAATGTGGTCAAAGAGGATAGGTAACACGAGTATATAACTTACTAACTTTTAAACGATCAAGAAGGCTGTAGAGATGAGTATATATTCGCGTTAGGTAGAATGTCTTTATTCTTAAGAAAATGAGTAAATTCTAGTGGTTACGAGTATATAATCACAGGAAGTGCTCATACTCATAAGTGTAAACCTTGAGAAAGTACTTAAGCTTTATTCTTACTACCCAATGTGTCTTAATACTCAAGAAACAACGGGATTCACAGCTTTATATTCCTTCCATTTATCGATCTACGACGTCATTATTATTTGACCTTTACTGAATATACAAAATGTTCATCCCTTTCCCTCTCACTTTGAGAGAGGAACATAGATTAAGGTTCTTTGAGAATAAGGTGCTTAGGAAAATATTTGGGTCTAAGAGGGATGAAGTTACAGGAGAATGGATTAAGATACACAACGAGAATTGCACGTATTTTATTCTTCACCTGACATAATTAGGAACATTAAAACCAGACGTCTGAGATGGGCAGGGCATGTAGCACGTATGGTTGAATCCAGAAATGCATATAGTGTGTTAGTTGGGAGATCGGAGGGGAACAGACCTTTGGGAAAGCCGAAACGTGGATGGGAGGATAATATTAAAATGGATTTGAGGGAGGTGGGATATGATGATAGAGACTGGATTAATTTTGCACAGGATAGGGTCCAATGGCGGGCTTATGTGAAGGCAGCAATGAACCTCCGTGTTCCTTAAAAGCCAAAAGTAAGTACCGTCAAGTGGGGCTACTTTGATAGATTTAACTTACATTTTTTATGGTTACAGTTTAATTTTTTAGTATTTTAACATATAAAAAATATGTAGATATCAGATTGTCTTTATCTTGCTATCCTATTTCTAAGAAAATAAATGTGTTCATTTGTACCCGTGAAAAAAATAAAGACCATACTATCAAAGATAAACTGTGATGGGGGCTACTTTGATATACCATTATTTAAAGCCAGATTTCCGTAGTAACCCGAAGGTGACATAATAGAGTCAAACTAAAGTTGTGAGATTTGCTATTATAGAGGTAAAGCAGGGCAAATTAAGCAAATGAAATTATATTTAATGGACATTTCAAATACCACATTAGTATTTCATTTGCAAGAAAAGTACAAAGGCTCATTGTACATTATAATAGACATAGAAAATTATAGAAATTGTCGAAATCAAATTTGTTCAATCAGAACGTTACCAATCTCATAAATAATTAATCTAGACTACAAATTAAATAAACTTTTCATAAAAATAATGGAAACAAAACTAGAATTTACTTGAATTCAAGAACAATAGGGAAGACATAAATCATGGAATTGTCAGTTAGTTATGCGACTGAAGAAGGTAAAATCTTGATTATGTGTTTCATTGAAATAGTAGAAATGTTCTGTCAATTGGCTTAAATTTTGTTTCACTCTCATCAGCTCTTTTGAGACCATGAATCAGTATCCCATTTGATGCCATGTCCACAATTTCAAAAAAATGTGTGAAGATTTTCTTATCTTTACTATAAAGAAATTTAGCAAGGATGAAATTTCCTGTTTTTGGGTTTTCTGATTCTATTTCATATGTTAGCATCTTCTGGAATTTTGGGGCCTGAAACTTTGATCTGCCTATTTACACAAATCACCTGAGGCTCTTCGTCATCATTGCTGCCTTTGTTGTTTGAAGTAGACGCAGTAACTATACTCTTCCCTGATTCAACATTGAGTCGTCCCTTTTTTCTCATCATAGAGCCAACTGTACTAGAATTCCCAAATCAGTGTTCTTGAAGAAATGCCATGAGGCAACTCCCAACCTGTTGTTCAACAACTTCTACAGGCTCCGGAACTTTTGAGGACTTCTTTCTTATTGCAAGGACAAATGCCCGTAGAAAAGGAACTGTTTTATCAAAATGTGTTTTATTTCAGACTGTTCTGTATCTCCGGGAAATGATTGTTTATTAGTATTTGTCTGTAACTTTGTCTTATCCATGTGGATCAATGCTTTCTTCAACAAGCTTGGAAAATTAGCCTTCGGTACAGTTGAAAATCGAGGATTTTCTCTTTCCACTCCATCAAAATATGTCGCCAGGCTCCTCTGAAGAATCTGAAAAATTGTTGTACTGACGAGAACCTGGTTCCTTTTTATAATCTCGCACCATAGTAGCTCTGGACGGACAGCGATAACGTCTAAAACAATATAAATGTAATTTTAAATGTTTGACTAGATTATCAATTTAGCCCCATCCTCTCTATCAAAGTTACCCCGTGACTCTTCAACGTAACTGGTGTGCATACTGCAACATTCAAGTGAACGACAAGCAACACTTTAAATGGCAAAGAACTACTTTATTTGAAGATAGAATTGAATGTTCATTTATAAGTATGCTTACCTGTGTAGCTTCAAAGTTTTGCAGGTATCAGAAATCCTCATTCACTTTATAAACCACAAAATATTTAATTTCTCCTCTACAACGTGTAGTATTTATATAGCACCGTTGCTATCTCATAACTAGTTTAACAGAGCTGCCAACACGAGATCCAGAGTTGGCCACATTCTGATATCTTTCGCCCGAATTCGATTTTAGTAATCGATCGAAGTGGTTATCAAAGTAGCCCCCAATATCAAAGTAACCCCTAATGACGGTACGTAAGTAAGCATAAGAAATAAAATACTTCTTTCTGAATGACATGTTTGTATATATTAATACTTATAGTGATATTTACAGCACATTTTCATAATTTTCACTTTTCGCTTTAACGCAGTTGGCTGTACAAACTTGAATTACGTGAAACAAACAACTGACTGTGTAACTCGCCCTGGTCTATACGTTCGATAAGGCTACTTTGTCGTAGACAAATGAAGGCTTACATTATGGTAGGAGTAGCTGTTAGTTTATTGACAGTTGCTTTTACGACGCTGTGTGATTGATTTTGCGTGTATTATGTGGGTCTACAACGATAACAGAGGTTCGCATTCCTTCCGTCGCGTCGGTAACTAAAACTTTCTCAACCTGCAGAGACCAGGTTCAAAGTAATATGCTTCTCAAAATTATAAAACTTAATAACTATTCGAAATCGATTCTTGTTCTCTTCAACTCTCTTTAACAGAAATGTATCTGAAAAAATCTTAAAGTATGGTCAAACTTCGTGAATAACTCTGTAATATACAGGATGTTTCATCATATCATCATATATGAGATAAGTTACATTTCATAACTTCACCCTCTTAGTGTCAATCCCCTTTGCGTAGTATTATGTAAAAAAAAATGCCAAGTAAATTCACATAATTGAATCGCTTCACCCTTTTCTATGCTCTTAGCACAACATAACAGTGGTCTTTGTCTTCTGGAGAATAACAGCAAAATGGAAACTATATCACAATTAGATCGTGACCGGCATTTCTAGCAAAATTATAAAATTACAACGTAATCGTGATTGGCACTCAAAGGGTTAAATACAGTTCATATAATCTCGTCCTCTGAATCGCTTTGATTACAAGATTCAATTATTCTTATGCTACGGACATATACAGAGCGTTCGCCTACGGGTGGGGCCAGGAAAGCGGCCTGCCTGCGGTGTCGCTTGCGGGAATCGTCTATCCGTAAGCTTCCGCTTTCTATACTATACTCTGTAGGGTTTTAATTTTAAAAGTTTAGCAGCAGTAAAGACTGATGTTTTTGAAACACTAACTTCCTGTGAAACACGTCTTAGAGATTTATTAGGAGAGCGTGCAAATGATGCACTGATTTCATCAATTTTTTCTCCCGTCAATACTCTTCGTTTTCGCTTAGGAATTGTAGCACTTATCGACCCTGTTGTCCTTAATTTGTTAACAAGACGTCTAACAGTTCAATTGTAGCACCCGAATATTTCACTTCAAATTGCCTACGCACCTCTCTACATGACTCTGTTTTCACATATGCGTCATACATAAAACTCTCTGTTCAAGCGTGAATTTTGCGTTTTGCATTGTTAACAAATTTTACACAACGCTGAATATTTAAGCAAATGTGTCAAGAAACTGCACTGTACGTGTTAAATACTGCAACATCTGGCTCACAACTGATAACTTGTCGACCTTGATGTCCTTGATTGTCGAGCGTGTCTCAACAACTGCGCGCACAAAGCGGCGTATCAGTACATGCCGCTTTCCTGGCCTCACCCGTAGGCGAACGCTCTGTATTTACGTCAAAAGGAATTCATTTCCTATAAGGTTTTCGCGTCTAGAAAACGACATAGCCTTATGAGCTAGGCTACTCTTACAGAGATAAATACGGAGATAATTATTATACAGGGTGATTCTTAAATATCTGTAAAAACTTTGTGTGTGTAATGTAGAGGTAAAAATAAAACTAAAATGTTCTACACAACTTTTCCCGCAAATCCTTACTTTCAGAGTTATGATGTATAGTGTCATATCTTGCCAGGCATCAAAAACATGGACCAGTAAAGCCTTTGGCTGTGTCACGTTCGCATACACAGCGACTGCGATAGATGTTTCTTATTCGTACACCCCACTACAGTTGATTGCGACCTGATAGGACTTTGTTTACTGTACGTAGGTATGTTTAGTTGTATGGCATTGTTGCAGTTCCTACAGTCACCACGTCCCGTAGGTACACATTCATTTTGTCGTTGGTCAAAGGTAGTATGACGTAGTAAAAGTGTAATAGTCAACATAAATTTAAAAAATACTGCAGTAAACTTACAAGGAGAGGACACGCTCTGTATATCACCGAATGGAATAAGATTGTGTGAGATGAAAGTACAAGACGTACTGTTTAAAGTCATACCTGGTATGGGTGGCCAATGACCCCTCGTTTTGGAAATATTGGCTATTGTTTGTGACATACTTCCCTTAGGTGCTTAATAGGGAAGCATTAGCCTGTGTAACAGAGTAGTCCATATGGTTGGATGCTGAGTTGTTATCCAGGCAACCTGAGTTCGAATCTTAACTGGTGCTATATTTTTTTTCTTTTAATAATTATTAATATTGTGATCACAGCTATCTATTTACGTACCTATATCATATTTCTCAATGTATTGAATGCTTCATTATGTTTTAAACAAATTACTAATTAACTAACATTGTATTGTAAAGGATAAACAATGAAATACTGCTCACGTAGGAAGGTAAGATGTGTCACTGGCGTCTGTTCTATTTCCTGCACCATGCACAGCAAATGAAAGAAGGTTGTCCACCGTCACACACATTTTTCCGCACTTCTGCTGCGAAACAGATATCCTTCACATTCACAAACACTTCTCGTTCGTTTATCAATTTTGATGCATACCACGCATATTTTAACATGGCTTTGAATATAGGAACTGACAACTGAAAGTGAATAATAATAATAATAATAATAATAATAATAATAATAATAATAATAATAATAATAATAATAATAATAATAATAGTACTTATGATAATAATAATGACAATAATAATAATGATAATAATAATAATGATAATAATAATAATAATAATAATAATAATAATAATAATAATAATAATATCAAGCTTTAAATAATGAGAAGGCATTAGGATTCGAACTCGGGTTGCCTGGATGACAACTCAGCATCCAACCACACAAGCTACGCCCTTACACAGTCTAATCCTTCCCTATTAGGCACCTAACGAAAGTATGTCATAAACAATAGCCAATATTTCCAAAACGAGGGGTCATTGGCCACCCATACCAGGTATGACTTTAAGCAGTACGTCTTGTACTTTCATCTCACACAATCTTATTCCATTCGGTGATATACAGAGCGTGTCCTCTCCTTGTTAGTGTCCCTTATCTTGTTTCATTATGTCCGATAGAAAATATTCCGTTCAAAATTAATACTTTTCTTTGTACCTCGCCTTGAATGCTGCATCCTGAACTCCTCTCTGTGCACTGCTACCAGACTCAACAGTTAACATAGCCCACGAATGAAGCAAAATGATGGAGGGTGGAGTTCCAAAACGAAGATGTTGCCGAAGGCATATGTATCAGCAAGTTAGCTTTTAGTTTTCTCTTTATTTGTAGAAATTAGGTTCAGAGATCTTTCTCCCCCGGGCGACGGGGGTTGGTGGGAGACCCAGTTCCCCGTCATCACCAGAAATGCATCATTTCCTGCGAGGAGGAAACTTAATGTTGTCTGTATGAGGAAACCAAGGAAATCGGGAGAAACTCCAGTCGGATATTGGAAGACGACAGAAAGTATATAATCTTTAATATCAGTCCCCTTCCTTTTTAATTTCGACAACATCCGATGTCAGTAAGGAGAATTTTCACCTGGAGATTATATTTACACAGCAAGGGTATTCCTATCAGAATGAAGTGTTTACAAAGGGTACGCTTTTGGAATCACTAATTTCGGTGATGTACGAGTTATTGAAAAGTTCTCAGCCAAGGGAAACGTTACTGAATCTCAAAACAAATGTTTATTTGATATGATAAGGTTTATTCTAACCCAGTGGTGGGCAAAATGAACGCAACCACAAGACAGGATTTAAATGGTAAATACATACTGTGGGAGGGGTTGCACTCTACAGTGCAGTGACGGATTTACAGACAGTTGCGCCACTATGCTCCTTCCTACCATATGTAATTAGAATAGTCCATTCATGTGATATTTAATTAATCATTTTTCAACGCAATTTCTTCGAAATTGGGAGTTATATCTGTGCATGCTATTTTCAGTTGCGCAAGGAG
Organism: Periplaneta americana; assembly: GCF_040183065.1. NCBI lineage: Eukaryota > Metazoa > Arthropoda > Insecta > Blattodea > Blattidae > Periplaneta > Periplaneta americana. Next base: position 43,188,372 of record NC_091122.1, on the reverse strand, counting down.
ATGAGCATCGCTTAAGAGGGAACTGTGGCTGGACTTTATAAATTCCATTTTAGAAAACAGCTGTTCGCACTGGTAGGTTGATGAATACATACCGTTATTTCCCATAACTATGGTCCTGGAACACAACTATGCTCCACGATACAACCATTCAAATATCATTGTAGAAGTAACATAGACCGTTCGTAGATAGCTGCAGTGACTTGAATTCAAACTACAGTACAGCAAGAATATAGATAAACGACGTACTACGTTATGGAGTACAAAATTTGAATAGTTGTATCGTGGACAATAGTTATGTTCCAGGACCATAGTTATGGGAAATGACTGTACTCATTATTTTTGTAGCAAACTGTCTAAGCAGTGGATATGTAGTACTGGACATCTTTTAAAAAAATTAGCCACCAGTAGACCTTCACATTCTGCTTTCAAGAAGCCACCATTCTGCAAATGCAGTACCTCTAACTGCAATTCTGGGATAACATTTTCAATTTAAACATGAAAAGTAGTGGCAAAAATATTGAAATTTTTCTCCATCCTTAGAAAATCACTGCATCTGTGTTCTTTGAACTCGTATAACAGGTGATCTATTTTAAGAATGTACATATTCAAGTTCGCGTCCTGAATATTTGTAACTGATCCTAAATATGAAAAAATGAAAGAACCGCCTTTTTTGTGAGTGTGATATCCTCTCGATTCATATGATTCTGCGAAAGACATTGTATCACTAATGAGGCTCCGAAGTACAGCAATCCAGTATAATCCGCCACGTACACGCGCAGTATTTTCATGGAGTGGGAGAAGGGGAAGGTAGGGGGTAAGTTTGATGCTTCACTGAGGTCTAACACTGAGGTCATATGATTCTGCGAAAGACATTGTATCACTAATGAGGCTCCGAAGTACAGCAATCCAGTATAATCCGCCACGTACACGCGCAGTATTTTCATGGAGTGGGAGAAGGGGAAGGTAGGGGGTAAGTTTGATGCTTCACTGAGGTCCTGAGCAATGCCGCAGGAATGCCCACCATTGTTCTAACCCAAACTCTCTGGTCTAGCTATCCCTTCACATTTCTGTATTCGGGCCAGCAATTCCGTTCTTATACTATTTACAACTTTTACACATCAAGACATTTAACGACCGACGCACATTCATAACTTTCTTTACTCATCCACTATGTTCTTCATGTCCATATAATACATTTGTTGCTCACTATATTTCAACATTTATTATCTGTTCCTTATTATTATCCTAATCCTACCTTATTCTACAGGCTGATCCGTTTGGGTATGGACAAACTAAAAGCACCGTAAAACATTTACTTTATTTGTTGAAACTTTGTGCATACAACACTGAAAGATGGGAGATTCCTCAGAGCTCAACATGACCCCCATTGCGCACCCTGCACAACTCATAACGGTGATGCAATTCAGCCCATGACCGTTATAACATAAGAGGGGTGATTTGTTGAAAAGCTTGAGTAATTTTTACTCTCAGATCATCAATGTTCCTAGGTTTCTATGAATAGACAATGTTTTTAATAAAACCCCACACAAAGAAGTCAAGAGGGGTTAGATCTGGGGAGTTTGGAGACCAAGCCAAGAGATAGCTGCTTCTCGTACTGGGTTTCGCCTGCGACCTCCTGCATGTTTTTTAACACACAACATGTTTCTACAAATGTTCGATACCACAACGTTATGGAATCGTATTTAGGTACATTACTCACGTCGAAATTCCCTTTGAAATCTTTTAACACTCTCAAATTTAGCAGACCAAAGAACACACTGTGTCCGCTGTTGATTTGTAGTAGCCATTTTAATCATCTACGATTTTCATTTGTCCTTTCAGGTTATGCATTGTTGATTGTCATATATAGAAACCCCCATCTTTTAATCATAATATAATCAGCAAGAAATTCTTCCTACTATCATAATACCTTGGTAATAATAAATTAATATTATCCATACCCAAACGGATCAGACTGTATTTCTCAATTCATGGCAATTTCCTTTCCTATATCCTTCAGTCCCCATCTACTATACGATTTCATTACAATTCTGTTACTAACTCTATCTTATATTACTTAGGCTACTTACTGGCTTTTAAGGAACCCGGAGGTTCATTGCCGCCCTCACATAAGCCCGCCATTGGTCCCTACCCTGAGCAAGATTAATCCAGTCTCTACCATCATATCCCACCTCCTTCAAATCCATTTTAATAATATCCTCCCATCCACGTCTCGGCCTCCCCAAAGGTCTTTTTCCCTCCGGCCTCCCAACTAACACTCTATATGCATTTCTGGATTCGCCCATACGTGCTACATGTCCTGCCCACCTCAAACGTCAGGATTTAATGTTCCTAATTATGTCAGGTGAAGAATACAATGCGTGAAGTTCTGTGTTGTGTAACTTTCTCCATTCTCCTGTAACTTCATCCCTCTTAGCCCCAAATATTTTCCTAAGAACCTTATTCTCAAACACCCTTAATCCCTGTTCCTCTCTCAAAGTGAGAGTCCAAGTTTCACAGCCATACAGAACAACCGGTAATATAACTGTTTTATAAATTCTAACTTTCAGATTTTTTGACAGCAGACTAGATGACAAAGCTTTTCAACCGAATAATAACAGGCATTTCCCATATTTATTCTGCGTTTAATTTCCTCCCGAGTGTCATTTATATTTGTTACTGTTGCTCCAAGATATTTGAATTTTTCCACCTCTTCGAAGGATAAATCTCCAATTTTTATAGTTCCATTTCTGGTCACGAGACATAATCATTTACTTAATCATTTACTCTACATAATATTTATGTTCACTATCCACTAGGTTTTTTCTTCTGTCTACATAACTTCCACCTTCCTACTGATATCTGTCTTGGCTAACACCTCTACCTACTCTTGCATTCATAACAATACGCACTACTCCTTGCCAACTATTTAAATATAACCATCATGAACTACTACTAATACTTAATCACTACTTTTCCACTACATATTTCTTCACTATTTCTTCCCTCCACTGACACCATTTTCTTAGATTATAAATTGGCTTTTATTTGCTACAACCCACTCGATTCTCGCTATCTGCTCTATTCACATTACCTGTACTTCCCCTTCCTACCACTATTTCCCCATGCCGAAATTAGCTCTACAATATAAACCTACGAGCAAGAGAGATTTGAGAAGACCAGGGCGATAGGAAGACCAGGTTTTTTTTTAAGGACCAGGTCTTGGAGGACCTAAACCGGATGGTTCATGAAGATGACATATTTAGCCTATTTATTTTGAGTAGTAATGTCTTTGAAACATTGTGCCATATTTTCATTACTATTAAAATTTTCCTGAATAGCATGAATAGCCTAGTCCAGCGTTTCTCAAACTTTCTTGAAGCGGGGACCACTTTTTAAAGTGAGAACAGTTCCGCGGACCACCTTACTCTTGTTCCCTTCGAAAGCAAATGTATCATTTTTTTAGCATATTTTAATACCAAGTAGAATTAATTAATTATAATACAGTACCTAGCCACATTATTATAATCATTCACATTTTTACTATACCTTACATATTACTTCCTCATTTGAACTCTGGTTTCCTTTCTGAAGCAGAGTTCACGTCACATATTTAATTTTTAAACAATATTAAGTGAAATTACAATTATAACAATGTTATTTAAGAAATATTGATAAATAACCAACCACACCTCATTTTTACAGAAATGTCAGTATTTCGTTCGACCTCGTTTGGCTTTAATTACAGCTTCAATTCTCTTTGGCATGCTTACAATACACTTCTATATTATTTCCTGGATCCTCTCATTGTGATTCCAAACATGTATCAGCCTTTTAATAAGTGGAACTCTGGTAGTAATAAATTCTTTTGCTATCTCTCTTTTTACGAGGACCCAGACGTTCTCAATGGGATTCAAGTCCGGTGAGTTTCCTGGCCATGGCAAAAGTGGAATGTTTTTGGAAGCCAGAAACGTTTTGACTCTCCTAGCAGTGTGGCAAGGTGCACCATCTGGCTTAAAAATATATTTCTTCCCATTTGGGAACCATTCGTTCAGTTGAGGGATAAACCTGTTTTCCAATACCTGGATATATTGATCTTGTTTCATTGTTTCCTGAACAATGTAGAGTCGTCCTGAACCTTTGCCTGATATCACAGACCATATCATGACTGATATTGGGTGTTTAACTGTGTTAACCAGGCATCCAGGAGCAAAATTTTCTCCCTTTCATCGACGAACAAACATTGTTTTGTCCATCAAACACTGAAAGGTTGATTCATAGGAGAAGCAAACCTGAAAATTGTCAAAGAAACTGATAAAAACTCTAAATTTTGTCTTTAGGTATTAAATACTGTATTTAAAAATACAAAATTTAGAGTTTTTATCAGTTTATTTGACAATTTTCAGGTTTGCTTCTCCTATGAATCTACCTTTGAGTGTTTGATGGACAAAACAATGTTTGTTCGTCGACGAAAGGGAGAAAATTTTGCTCCTGGATGCCTGGTTAACACAATTAAACATCCAATATCAGTCACGATATGGTCTTTGATATCAGAAAAAGGTTCAGGACGACTCTACATTGTTCAGGGAACAATGAAATAAGATCAATATATCCAAGTATTGGAAAACAGGCTTATCCTTCAGCTGAACGAATGGTTCCCAAATGGGGAGAAATATATTTTTAAGCAAGATGGTGCACCTTGCCACACTGCTAGGAGAGTCAAAACGTTTCTGGCTTCCAAAAACGTTCCACTTTTGCCATGGCCAGGAGACTCACCGGACTTGAATCCCATTGAGAACGTCTGGGTCCTCGTAAAAAGAGAGATAGCAAAAGAATTTATTACTACCAGAGTTCCACTTATTAAAAGGCTGATACATGTTTGGAATCACAATGAGAGGATCCAGGAAATAATACAGAAGTGTATTGTAAGCATACCAAAGAGAATTGAAGCTGTAATTAAAGCCAAACAAGGTCGAACGAAATACTGACATTTCTGTAAAAATGAGGTGCGGTTGGTTATTGATCAATATTTCTTGAATTAATATTGTTATAATTGTAATTTTACTTAATATTGTTTAAAAATTAAATATGTAATGTGAATTCTGCTTCAGAAAGGAAACCAGGGTTCAAATGAGGAAGTAATATGTAAAGTATAGTAAAAATGTGAGTGATTATAATAATGTGGCCAGGTACTGTACTTTTGTAATTATATTTTTTGTAGCCAATCACAAGTAACTTATAACAAATTCTGTGCATTGTTGATTCATCGCTTGCCTGTTAGCAGTTAGTTGTTTGAGATCCTTCTTATGTGGTACACGCTAGTAGTTGTCCATGTCTCTGTTATATAGTGCTAATTATAAATAATGGAAAACTGGCTTCGATCCTGATCTTTGAAAAGAAAGGACCATGAAGATACGCTTCATTTAGGCAGTGCTAATAGTTCAGAAGCTGTGTGTGAAGTAGTATATTAATTATAGTGTCATTAAAGAAATATCTAGTCCTAGTGGTAGCTATTCAAAGAAAAAACACTTTCGTAAATATGACAAGAATTATGTGGAACTTGAACTTACTTGGTATAGCAATGAGAGTGAACCAAAAGCTCGGTGCGTTGTTTGTTACAAAGTGCTTTCAAACGAGTGTATGAAACCAGCGAAATTGAAACGGCACGTAGAGACGAAACACGCAAGTGTAAAAAGTAAACCTGTCGGATTTTAAAATAGACGGAGTCTGGATGGTCCCTGGCTGAGTTACAGGCGCGGCGCCAGATGTGCAGGGAAAAGATAACGAGAAACGCCACGTTCATAGTGCTTTAAATCTCTCTTTTGTTGCTGAGAGTACAGTGGGAAGTGGGAGGATGGGTATGGTAAGAAATTTCATAAGATATTAGTACTGGGAGAAAAAGTGAAAGGCGATTGCCATGTGTCATTTCCAAACTCTGAGATTTTCAGCTATAGTGTGATACGCAATTCATTTTAATTTTATTTTTTCTTCTGTCTTTGCTGAAGGACCACAAGGGCAGAACTCGAGGACCACAGGTGGTCCGCGGACCATAGTTTGAGAAACGCTGGCCTAGTCAACGATTGAACAAAGAGGTAAATTCATCGGAGATTTCTAAGAGAACCTCGAAGTTGGTGGCCGAACAATAAACCCACATCATCGAGTGGTTTCTGCCAACAATCGCTCCATTTTCATGAACTCCCCAACACGCAGCCACAATATGACGATTTGTTGCTGCAGTCTTTGTAACCCAATTTTTTTTTATTCCCTCCCTCTACAGAATTAGGACTCGTTGTATTTTTGTTTTCTTAGCAAGCAACAATGACGCGGCACCAACATGGCGGACAGAGATGTTCATTTCATTTGAGCTCGCTCTGAGGGATCATTAATCTTACCGACGCGAGCGCCTCCAAATATCAATCAAAATCAGACAAAATCGAAGCACTCGACTTGTGACTGATCGGGGCAATGCAAAACCGACGCAAGAGTCCGTAACGGCAGTGTGAGCCAGTCCAAGTGTAGCTACACAGTAACGAAACAAAACAAATCGAGTTATATCTGAACTGCGATCGAACACGAGCGATGC